>NW_010256786.1:0-31942 GCF_000690775.1 Eurypyga helias | reverse complement strand
GGTTTAGCAACTGCATCCGAAGATTTGCTTCTGTCCCAGATTCCTGGTAGGCATGTTTCCTGTTCTTTCATTTACACCAAGGATCCCCAAGAAACACTGGGTAGTTTTTACTCTCATCTATCCTAATCCTTGGTATTGTTCCTCAGATAGTTTGGGTATCCACTGGTATGATGCATTGTTTAACATTTACCTCCTTTATGTTTAAATACTCATGATCTTGGCTTTCAGTAGAAGTTTATGCAAGTGTTCAACTTGTTTGGAATGATTTTTCTTCATTTCATTACATTTATTTTCTAAAATAATTAACTTTTTAAATGAAGTACATATTTTATATGTCCTTCTTTTTGCTCAGCCCTGGAATACACACTTTCTCTCGCAGTAAACATCTATGTGTGTATTCCTTTCTGGAAAAAGTTTGGAACACTATCCAAGAATTTTCTTTTAAGTTTTTGCTCTGTATTGATCTTTGCTTAGTTTGCCTTAAATATAACAATAAGCACTTGTCATAAGAGAGTTTCAAATACCAACTCTGACTCAGAAATATTATCTTCCATTGTTAACCCACAAGAAACATTAGAGCTTCAATTTTTATTATTATCTACTTTAATTTCTTTAGATTACAAGGAACATATAAACCATTTTTGAACCTGCTTCTTTAAATCACTGATATTGTTGGTGAGGGGATGGTTTTACTTCCAAAAAGCTTTTGTCTTAGTCTAAGTGAAATTGCTTTCAACATTTTAAATGTGAACTACAAAGTACAGAGTTTCTCCTTAGCAACTGCTGTCTCTGCCAGTGTACAAGCTGTGCTCTGAGATCTGAATATGCAAAATGACTAGGTCAGGCTGTCTTGAGGATATAAAAAATATTGGATGAAGTAAAATTTTGCCTGAAATTAAATTTGCTGAAAATAAAATATCTGTTGTTTAGTTCTAAGCAGATGTGGAAAAGGTTTTCCTGGATGCCATCCTTATTGATAGTATGTCTTTTGATCTGAAGCCAAATAAGAAATCTGGATGTTAGTCTGGATTTGGAAATTTTCTTTAAATAAACATATTAGTTAAGTATGTAAATCTGCTTAACATCACTTAAGGAATGTTGCCAGAGTAAGAAACATCTGGAGCTCAATATCAGCTAACTTATTAATTCACATTTTTAGTTTGTTTCATCCACGATATTGTAGGATTCTGTTATCTCAATTGCTTAAGTCAGCTTTATCTAAAAGGCAATTAGTTGTAAGTTCTGTTGTTTACATTTAGACTCATATGAAATCCACGGAGTATAATTTTATAGGCCTAGTTACTTAGCTTTCCAGATCTATTCAAAGTAGGCCAATATGCACTGTGGTACGAGCAAATCGGAGCTAAAATAACCATGGCTTTGAAACACCAGTGCTTGCTTTCACAGGAAACAGATTCTGAAAATTAATTGTTACCGTTTAGGATTATGAATTACATGGTCTGGTTTATTTATCTGAACTCATCACCGTGTAATTCCAAGAAAGGATTATTTGACCTGTTCTTGATAAGGACATAAGTACAGATATCAATACAGCCTGCTGCCATAAAGCTTCCTCAGTTTTATGACATTTCCCCTTAAACTTAAAAATGGTTCTGAGTCTAGTTCAACTTTTAAATCTATAGCAAAGCATTTGTATGTTAGCATTTTCAAAACTGATGGGTGCTGAATGTGTTGTAGTGTCCTTTTGCTAGCATAGATAATAGGTTTTATTAAGCCATGTCATGTACCTTGTAGTTACTGAGGTGGGAATGGCTAATGGCTGAACCTTTATATGTGAAAAGCCTAGTAAATTAAGGAAATATTATTTATTGGTGTTGAGAAATTTGTATAAATTTATACACAAATAAACACATTGAAACTATGGGTCAGTGCAGTCGAACTGCACAAGCTAGCATGGAATTTGCACTTCTGCATAATTATTATAGAGTCTGCCTAGTTCACACACCGTGTTTGGCTGTGTGGTTAAGATGACTATGAAAAAAAAAGCATAAATTTCTCTGTGTACGAATTGCAGGCACATAACAAACTCAGGTGTCAAGATTTATTTTGAGAATATAAATATCTCTTTGTTTCATTTTTTTGCAGTGCTGTTTGATGATAGTGGTATTATTAAAGGAAAGCTTTGCAGACCTGCTGGAATTTAGGAAATGTATGAGCTCCAATTAATATCCTAAACAGATCCTGCCCTTTCTAGGAACTTGGTAACAATGTAAGATAGTTCAGGTTTGTGTAGCTTAACATTAAAGACTGTTTTAGCTGCGTACTCTTGCAAATGGTTATTTACATTTTGCCTTTGCTCTGACAGAAGAGGAGTTAGGTCCATACCACAGCATCATGTGAATTCAGTTTTCTCAAGTGCTGCAGTTCAGTGAAGTCACAGTCTCGTAGCTGTGGATCAGAAGTGTGGGTCTTGTGTCCTTGAGCAGATGATATATTTATGATCATGTAGTGTTTGATGTGGCATCTGCTAATTAATTTAAATTAAGTCTTACAGACACACCATAACGATCAGTATTACTATTTTTAATAACTTGATTATATGTAATGGCTTTGGAGGAAGGATTTTTTTGCTCTTGGTGTATTTATCATTGTGGAAGGGGGTACTGATTCAGAGCTTGATTTCTTCGGTGCTGCCATAAAATTAAAGTTAAATAACACTGTTCATATAAGTCAGGTGATTTTCTGTCATGTTCTTTCTGCTGCTTCATATATGGAAAGCTATATTAGGGGGAAAAAAAAGTTCACCAGTTTTTGATATCTAAAAGGAAAACCTGAAATATCTTACAGCAAATCCATGAAAGAATTTTAATATTAACTGAGCAAACAAAGCTCATGGTTATGAGCCTGTGTTACTGTTTAAATGATTGTTATGTTTCAATAAATGGAAGTTGCTTCACAATGTACCTGTGATGGGAGTTAACCTATTCCAAATCTTTTTCCTGACTCAAATCAGTTAAGAATATAGTGTATTAGTGGATATCAATGTTTGGGTACTTTAAAAACAGTCTCAGTCTCCCTCTAGAGAGTGCATACATTAGAAGATAGATTTTCTTGAAGGAATAGACAAAATAGGACTGGAGGGCAAGAAATTACTAGCACAGTTTAGCAAAAGTGTTTCCTGCATGAAACACACAGAGCTTTAATTTGTATTGTATCCAGTAATTATGCATTGCATTACTCAGCATGTCACGTATCTACTTGTTTGATTTCCTTATAAAGTATTATGTTTCTGTATAATAATTTTTTATTGGTCAAGATGAAAAACCAGGGGAGTATAATAATATATATAGACCAAAAGTAATAATTACTCATACAGGAATGTTTCCTGTCACTTATTTTTTAAAGGAATATCAGTTTTGGAGTGAGAGAAACTTAGTATGTGAAAATCTTTTTCACATGCTTCTCAGCATTGGAAATAGCAGTGGAGTGAATGCAATTTTCATACTAGCTTTTTTATGTACAGGCAAAACATATTTAACAAGGAGCATTACTGCTATTTTCTGTTGTGATTTTACTTAATTATTATTTCATCTGTGTACAGATGACATACTGGGTTGGGTTCATAATGTGTCTGTTATTGTGAATCCATTAACGTCAGGTGAGATACAGTGGGATGCACAAGCTGGAACCTGTTCTTTGGACCAGATTACAGCCATGTATAGCTTGTTAGTTTGGAGCCTCTCCTCTCTCTCCTGCCGTCCTTTTCTCAAGAAATGAAGAAGCTTACCCAAATCATAGGAGAAAGCTAATAAATATTATGTAGGTAAATGGTTATCTGAAAAGAAATAAACGTGTGATACAGTTAATAATTTTTCATGTACTTTGGGTGGAAGACATGAGCTGACTGGTGCTCTCCTTGCCTTATTTGTTCTTCCCGAAGAAGCAAAATGGAAGAATGTGAGTCATTAGTATGTTACAGGAAAAATGCAGCTCAGTAGTACATTCTGTTTGTGAAACAGACTTACTGAAATGTGTACTGTTAGGAAAATACCATTGCACAAACAGGGAAAGGGCTAAGAACACTTTTCCATCCCCTAAATTATCAATTGTGTGTGTGTGTAACTGATCGCCAGTGTAGCTTTTAGGCTGAAAAGTTTTGACAGAGGTGTCCAAACATCTTCCACGGAGCACTGCAAAGACAAATACTCTTTCTAATGTAATTGGGGTTACAGATTGGTATTTGGTGAATTAAAATAAAAATGCTTTCACTCACACAGAACACAGAATTTCATCACATTCATATATCTCGAATAAGCTGTTGAAAAGGAAGGTATTTACTGGAATTCAGAAAGAATTTCCTTGAGTTCTTATGGTGATAATAGGCCCTCTTTCTCTGATGTGTCACTCAGCAGGTGTCAGCACTGAAAATGCAGGCAAAAAATTTTCACATGGAGTTTTCTCTGTTATATTATTATTTTTTAAGAATAATAAATAGTGGGTTTTGTTGAATCCAAGGAAGACATTTGTTATGACTGTAGGGGAACAATGTGTAGTAGCAAATAGCCAATGAATCATCCTTTCCAACCAAAAACCAGCGTATAAAAAAGATCAAGGTTTATTATGCCTCACTTACTATAAAAAAAAACCAGTACCGCCAGATGCAATGTTAGCAAATTCATGGTGCACTGTTCACTTTTCCACAGCAGATGAATGACTGTCATTGATAGACTGGTCAGACAGACTGGAACAAAATAATATTTATCTTTTACAGATGAAGGATTCACCTGCTTTCTTTTCCAAGAAAAACATGAAAGCTGGAATGAAGTTTTATTGGAAGTGATGCACCTTCATTGTCAGTAGCAGGCAAACGAGTAGTGGAGTGACAGAAGGTAAGCTCAATGTTCGTATTTAATATTTTAGAGCTAAAAGGCATGCAATTCTTCTGAGTCACTCGTACTTTTAAGAGCAAGACTGAACAAGACCCAGTGTTCAGTACCAGGTGGCAAGGCCAAATGATTTTGCAGGATTTACTGGGTGAAACACAATCCTTTAACTGCTCACTGTATCTCAGGGTGTGTGCCATGGACTCAGCGATATGGAAAATAACCATAAGGTCATCCTTCTACCATCTTTTCTCCTTCTTGCTGGATGGTATTTTTCTCTATGGTATACCTAATGACTCTTTGTGGGGTTTTGAGGGACATTCCTTAGTGTGGTTAAAAATATTCTTGAAAACCACAGGTTATCTTTGTACATTAGAGGAGAAGAACCCATCCACATTGATAGAAAAGATCTTTGGTCCACACAGCCTTCCCTACAATTAATCTGTACCATTTTAGTACAAGGGGAATGTTGTAGGAAAATGTTAGTTTAAGGATAGTTAAGTTGTCTTCCAAACTTCCAATTTTCTTGACAAAATTTGCCCTGCCTACAAAAGGTACTACTTCTGTAAATTCAGAAACAAGGTAATTCCTAAAAAATAAATGAGAGAGCTAGGTCTCTGCTTTGCTGTGATTACAGCAAAACGTTACAAAAAATATTTGAAACTAACTCATCTCCTTGTTCACATTGGGGCATTTATTTTATAATACTAAATGTAAATACGGCTGGAGAACTGAATCCAGTGATAGTTTCAATGGGTAAGTACTATGTTTACAGTAGGAAGAGGCAATAACTTAAAACTGTGTGAAACCAGCAGAAGATAAAGTTGGTGGTCTTATAAATCTAATTTTATCCAAATATTTCCAATTCAAACAAGGACTTGTGTTAAAAAAACAAACAAACAAAAAACCCCAAAAACCGCAACAAAAAGAAACACAAAAAACACACCCACAAACACAACTCACTCTTTAAATAAATATCCATTATTCTTCAAAAAAAATTAAGGCAATTCAAAAAATTCAGGGAAAAAGTTTTGTTTGCTGCCACGCTATCTAAAGTGCCTGGCCTCTGCAATGAAGAAACCCAGTAGAGAAAGCAACTTTTCTGATGAGAGCTGAATAAACAGTAAGCTAATGGAGTTTCATTTGTAAAATATTAAATTTGTGATAACCTTATTTAAACATTATGATTTTCTGCTGTACTTCTCTGATATAGTTCTTCGCAGTATGGCCATGTCCTTTCAGTGTATGTTGTCACATCTCTGATAAAACGGAGTTGAGAGTGATGACAAAACCAGAAACATCTGGGAAATGAAAACATAAAAGCTAAGTGTCAGATAGCAATCAATGGATCACTTAGGGCAATTATGCTTACGAAGTGAAAGCAGTTCGTATGATGTAATTTGCAGCTGATCAGGCTGGTGTAGGGAGTCAACGCTGCTTCCCTTAGGCTGTTACGGAGATGTCTGTGCAGATGTCTGTCCCAGAAATGCCACACGTTCAGGAGAAGCTGTCAACTCCCCGAGGTACCACCCACTTCAGATGAGATAGAAGAGGGCATATGCCCGGGGGCAGTGCCATCCATTAGAACAGTCTCCGTAAGCTACACTGTAAAGAAATGAGCAAACTGGAACGGAATGAAACGTGAATTGTAAAGCACGGAGAAGTTCTCCTTCCAGTCAGTTTAAGCTTCCAGGCTCAGTCCAATCTCGACACCTCGCCAGTGACACATAACTTACTTTGTTTTGCTAGGTCTGTCCTTTCCCATTTGTCCAAGTTTACTTTTTTGTCATTTCAACTTATCCCATTTTTCTTCTCTGTGTTTTCTAGTGCAACTAATTTAGTGATTTTGCTCCTTTCCTTTTCACATCATGTCAATTAATCACTTGCCTGTATTTCTCTTGCCTCAGTCTGACTAATGTTTCATCTATGCAACAATTCAGCTTTATGCTCTCCCTCCTCTTAGTGCTCCCCTCCCCCCTCTCCGCCCCCATCCCCCATTATTATTTATTAATGGATTGAGCAAGTCTTCACCAAGAACCTTGACATATCTTAAAGACGTTCAATAATTAAGCCCCACAATGAGCCTATAAAGGATGAAATTATATTATCTATTTACCAGATGGCTAACCAGGAACAGACAGAAGTTAGGTAAATTGCCCTGGGTTAAAAGTTGGGGAAAGGCAGCACTGGGAATAGAATCCAGAGTCAGTTGAGTTTCTTTGCCAAAAGCTTGTAGTACTACAAAGTACATATACCAGCTGTTGGGGAATCACTGTGCTGGCCCAGAATTGTCCTGTTCTAGCTAAGAGCTTAAGATCTATTATTGAGTAGGTTTTCAGACTCAGTCCTTGCCCTTTTCTTTCCTGAGGGGACAACTGAAACATCTGAACTTGTAAACTTGAAATAAAAGTCTGTCTGTTTTTAGGTCTCTCCTGTACTAGTTCTGTAGGTTAGTGATGTCTATGCATAGCTGGATTTTTTTTATTCTAAAATGTGTAATAAGAGCAAAATGGTTTGCTCTTAGTCCATTGTCTGTCTGTCGGAGTCCATTCTCTGTCTATCTGTCAATCTATCAATCTATCTATTTCAGTGTGAGCCAGTCAGACAGCCTGTCCATAGCATCAAAAAGCCAGGCTAGATTTGTTATCTGTGCGACCATCTGGACTACATACTGAATTCTCTGTCACCATTAAACAGATGAATCTCACTTTGTAAATAGTCACTTTAAGGGGTTTTGCTAGAGTTACTGGCTTTCTTTTGTGAGGCTGGCAAATTCTGAAGTAGTCCTTGTAAGATTAGGCCTTGATGCCCATGTTCATCCTATTATCATATGTATGATCCTCTTCAATATGGAGAATATTGAACAGAATATAGACTGTAGAATATTCCAGATGCAGGGTTTGTAGCACATTTATGGAAGCATTGACATGGCGCTCTAACTATTTTAATGAAATTTTTTAGGATCATTTGAAGCTTTTGGGGGCGACAGTTTTACATTGCAGACTCACAGTCATTTCATGATCAATCAGTACACTGTGATCTTGAAATCTCATTTTAGTGTAGACATACCTAATTTTCATGATGGGAATTCATCGATGAAGGATAATTCTTATGATGGACAAAAGTACTGATTGTCAGCTGCAAGAGCTGCAGGCCCGAGCATGACCATTTCTATAAGGCTGGTCCCATCACCAGCCATTGTGTTCCTGCTCTCACTGTCCCAAACTGCACCGTGCCTGTGGAGGGAGAGCTGGTGAGCAAAATATTGTCAGTATTCCCATGAAGAAATAACCTTTAGTCATTTTGCCTTTTGGTTGCTGGTGCCTGCCTCGAACTCTTTGTGGGTTCCTGGAAGCTTTCCACTATGAACACTGACAGCAGTAGTCCCCAGGCTGTTGGTATTCTCAGCACATTTCCAGATCTTCAGGAATTAGTGCTTTCCAGCACCCAAGGTGGTGCCCCGCAGCAGGGCTAGTTGCAGTATCTTGCATAAACTCCGTGGAGTTGCAGATCTTTAGTGGCTATTTGAGGTTTTGGCATGAGAAAGGTTGAATGCTGAAATATAGATTGCCTTTCTCTTTTGTGGAGGAAAAAAAAAAGCCCATCCCTATGAAATTGTCCTCATTACTGAGGAAAATAAATTCTTGTCTGTCAAGCAAATGGCCAGCCTTCAGAAATGGTTAGACTTTCACATCATTTACTAGGGAAAAACAACAACTGTGTACACTAATTATTTCTTTAATGGAAAGAGTTATTTCTTTAGGGGAAAGTTTTCAGATGTGAGGTCAGATTCTCCACTTGCATCATTTGTATGCCAGAAAAACTGCATTGTTGTCAGTGGAATACTCTAACACCTACCAGTGTAAATCAGCAGGTAAATTAGGCGAATATTATGTTACGGCGCACAACAGGAGTGACATCGTAATAGGCAACAGTTTTAACTTTAAAATAGATACTTTTATATTCTTACATGATCGATGTCCCTTTAAATACTGTTTGAGTTAAATTGAATACTTTGTTTCTTGTCTTTGTCTCATGTTTGCTGACTTTTTACTCTCTTTACTACTGTCAAAAACATTTTGAGGCTATAAATAAGAGCATGGATTAACTACATTCTTTGTGACAAGCAATGTGCTGTGTATTCACTTCTTTCTCTTATAAGATATATTATCTTTTTTATCATTTTGAAACTGCACTCTTCCATTATTCTGAAGATCACTAAAAGTACATCTGAGACCCAGTTACGAAAAAATGATGTGTCTGTGTGTGTGTATATATATACTCACCCATACATATATATATTTTGCTTATGACAGATATGTGCTTGCACCTGAAAATATCCAGTCATACAAACTACAGTTTTAAGGAAGTTGCACATTCTGTAGCGTTCTTCTTTTTACTAGAGGGGTTCCATATGATGCTGTGATACAAGATCTTGTGTTATGATGCATGAGATTGCATATGATTCATAGGATAAATCAATTAGGCTTTAAGTATTTCTTCTGGCTGAAGAGTTAGGTATACAAAGGATCAAAACTGGAGAAATCATATATTGGTTTCACCTCCCTGTGCACAGGCACTTGAGGAGTTGTGTCCTAATTCCCAGCACAGCCAGGCATTCTGCAGTGTCTGGTGTTCTGGCAGGTATGTTTATGATTTATACAGATATGGCCAAATCTTTTGCAGGTATAGGTTGACTTGAGTGAAACTGTGTCTGTTTGCATTAAAGGAAAATTTCAGCAGTGATGTGAATTATACCCACTGCACAGGGACACTGATGCTTTTTGAAAATCTGACCTTATCACTCCCCACGGTGCACAGTACAGTAGGAATTCACTTTAAATAAAACCAGGATACACACAGGAGGAAACCTGAAGGGCCGTTAAGTATACATTTTAGGTGCAGATAGCAGACATTGGCAGATATTGTTGTATATTTTCAAGTTGTAAATTTTCACCGAATGCCACATTAGGCCAGTGATGTGCAGGCAGAAGGACAGAAAAGTCTTTCCCTGCGTAACTGTCCTAGGGTGTGCGAATCCAGTGGATGGGAAGTCTAATCTCATCTCAGGCAATTCTTTTTTCTGTTTGTCTTCATTACTGAGCACACTTCATATTCTTTCCTCGGCTCACTGCAGTTTCATGTCTTCGTTTTATGTATCAGGAAGCTGGACAAAGTCAGCTCAGCTGGCAGCAGAACTTAGCCTTTTACTAAGTCAGATAGAAATCATCTCAGTCAGTAATCTGGAAAGATGGTGAGAATTTGTGGGTTTGGCATGATGGTCTTTTTTAATTACTGTGGATTTTTGATCTCCTACATTTCCCTGCAGTTCAGCATATAGTTGTGAACTTGCAACACGAGTGTCAAACTCCCCTCTAGTGGTTGCTCTACACAGAGAATAAACATTGATTTAGCTTGGTGACAATTATTTAACTCTGGACTGAAAAAGATGACAGTTCATGTGCGATTCTAATGACTCTACATAGCAAAATTTATTTTTTGTCTTTCTTCCTCTTTTAATGATTTAGTTACTTCACATGTTGAAATACTGTAATTAAAACATGAATCATTGTCAAAGCAAACACATGCACACAAACAAACAAACAGCATTATGGCCCTATACTCTGCAAAATGCGAATGTGCCACCTATTGGTGATGGCTTTGAACTTGATCGCTCTCCAACAGGTCAGCAGCAGTGTCACCACGAACAATGTCACTTGTCCCGGCGCAGCCGCGCGCAGCTCCGTGCATAGTTGTATTAATGCAGTACTAGTGCTGCAGGAATATAAAAGCAAGAATTGAGCAATAAGTGTGAAATAAAGAACTGAGTGTTAAAAATGTGCAAAGAATAGAGTGACTCATTAAGTGTCATTAAGATTAAAGAGTTCCATTTCTTGCTAACAGAGTTCTCAGCAGCAGATTGTGAAACCAGAAATATACTCTACAAGGCAGAAGTTTTTTGCTATGTGTGAAGAGGAAAGATATGGTGAACTTGTATGTTTCTCAGCCATCTGAGCTGTAAATTTGCACCTCTACAATCCTCTCAGAGAATCTGTTAATAACTTTTTGGAAGCTATTCTGCTCGCATCTTATCAGGCAGTAAGATTGGACCCTGTCTGCACAGGGTCCATGCAAGGAAAGGAAAAAGCCTATGGACACCTGACTTTGCAAACTCTTTTGTGAAGGTTTTATTTCCCAGTTTTCAAAAGGAGCCTTCATTCCTTCTTTATGTATATTCAGAACTATATTTCTGTATATTTTACACCAGGTACCTCTGGTCTTCTGTAAGTGCCAGTAATTACACTTGTGCATGCAGAAGTGAAAACTACATTTTAAAATTGTAGTTCTTCTAATTTAATTTTCTTATGGTTTATATAGCAGTTACCAATTTTTCCTACTATCCAGGATAATATTTGGTCACTTCTTAGGGTACAGTACCACTGCTACTTCATTTTATTTAGCAGGAAAAAAAAAATATAATGGGAATATTATTAGTTTTCTCAGGCTCAAAAAGAGAAAGTGATGTTCAGTAAAAATTTTT
The DNA here is from genome assembly GCF_000690775.1 of Eurypyga helias. NCBI lineage: Eukaryota > Metazoa > Chordata > Aves > Eurypygiformes > Eurypygidae > Eurypyga > Eurypyga helias. The sequence continues at coordinate 20,557 of NW_010256786.1, read as the reverse complement.
GAAACCTGTTTATGCTCATAATCTTGCTGCTTCCTCACAGCTTCATTTTGGTGGTGGTTTGGGGTTTTTATGTTTGGTTGTTTTTTTTTTTTTTCTTGTGAGTGGCTCAGCTTAGTGAAAGAACAGAGTCAACCCTAACTGGCTGCAATAAGCTAAGCACTGGTGTGTGACATTAAATGTACACACTAGAATGTAAGATGGCAATGAAAACAAAACCAGTTCTGGAGAGATAAGGTAATAATGATAGCTCGCATACAGCAAGCACAATTAAAATGCATCACAGTACAATATTTGACTAATCGTCTAAAAATATTGGTTGTGCTTAAACTTGAGATTCGTCAGAATAACAGAACGACCCAGCTGTGTAGGTAAAACTTGGAATGAAGAACCAAAGAAGCACATTTGAAAATATGGGCTACATTGTTACACCCATAAAGATTGTAAAGCAATAGCTGTGTCAGGTCCTCTTAAAAATAATATGCTTTAATCTTATGTCTTAATGTAAGACCGTGTTTTACAGCAGATGTTCTGGGAGTGCTCCCTCCCTTACGCAATGACAGAAGCATACCAATGCTCCTAGAGAGGTTTACCTTTCAGAACTGACAAGTGTTAAAAGAAAAGGGGGGTGAGAACAGGTTTATAATCTACATCACAGATAAGTGGGAAAGGGTTTTAAAATATACTGTGTAAGGGAGAGGAGAAAAATCAGACACATTAAATAAAATCTATATAAATAGTAACAGTGAAGTCATACAATGATCTTTAGCAAAATAAGCCCTGCTAAAGCAGGCCATGAGCAGTGAGAGCCTGCTGTTTCTTATGGGATGCAGTGATAAAGAAATTACATACTTATTTGAGAGGAACATAAATAAAGATTAATAGGTTAATGAGTTATTTTCCTTTCATTACTATACTATTGTACTTTATTATAATTGCTTTGCACTCATTTAATTAAATTTGAACTAGGGCCAACACAAGATAATTTGTTTTCCCTGTACTAAACAATGAGTATGCAGATTGGAAGTACTGAAGCAGTAATCAGCCCTCTGTTTGCAACACTTTTCTACTCTGAGTAGACATTATAATTGATAATTTGATTGTTGCAGCACTCCGTGCAATATATTTTAAAGCAACATTAACATAATGGAAATTATGTTGTGTGCCTAATCCAAGCTTTTCACTGTGTAAGTATATGAATCCCATTCTGTAATGAATTAGGGCACTATCCACCAAACATTCATACAACCTTTACGTGCCTCATTTTGGAATAGAGCTGTCTGCTTCTAGTCTCCATTCAATGTCTTCCCTATCAAGTTATACCACTTACGTTGTATGTAAAATGAGCGAGAATCACAAGCTAAAATAGCTAAGCTGAGCATTTCAGTAAGACCTCACTTGTTCCGACGTAGATCTGTCATTAAAATTAAGCAGGTTTTGTACAGTCCCTGTACAGTTCTTGTATTGTTTCAAAGGAAGATGTGTATCCGATCCATAAGAATTTATCTTTCCATTGTCTCTTTCCAGTTTCTGAGAAACCTGGTAGCGATTGACTTGAGGAGCAAAACCATGACGTGACTCAGATATCAAGGTACTTTTCAACGCCTTGATATAAACAAAGCTACCTCAGGCCCCTTCTTTGCTTTTTTCTATATATTGGATTTATTTAAGAAACACCTGTGCATGTTCTACAAGAATAAAAAGAATGGCTGGGGTTCTGTTTGATCTTTTCTTTACCTCAGTCATGTGCCCAAAGTGCACTTTTAGTATTCTGGTTCCTGCTGCCCCCAGTACCTGCTGAGGAGTGAGTCTCTGTATGTCCTGAGCAAATGAAGTCCTGGGAATGGTGGGACAATCTTGAGCAGTTGTGTGTGACCTCAATGGTCACCAAGGTCACCTTGCCTTTCAAGTTTGGGCCATGAAAAAGCAGTGGAAAAACAAAGTGAAGTGTGGTGGCTTATAAAACTCTGCCAACACTGAACTGTATTTGTTTTCTGACAAAATAAGAGTGGCTTTGCTTGCGTAAATGTTTGAGTCACCCCATTTAATATTTGCCTATTTACTTTTATGGCCTGAAGTGTGCCTATACCAAAAAGGTGAATTGTTGGTTTGCAAAATCAGTTCCGCTTGTTTGAGAAAAGTGATGTAGAGGAGAGTATTTCACTTAATATCTTCTAGGACTGTGCTTGCAAAGACTCCTATGATTCCTGCTGAAGAATAATCACGATTGGTATTTTAGAGAAGTCATGATGAGGTTAAATGTGCCTGTTGGTCTGGTTGGAGATCACTGCCAGTGAGCGTGGAGTGGTCCAGGTTGCCTGCACAGGCTTCTTTTGTCCTTTACCGTGTTCCAGAGGAAGTTTCTGAAGGAGACAGGAAGCCTGACTGACAGCCTTGACTTCACTTTGTTTTGGTTCTAGTGTGTCATTCTTTTTTCCTTTGCTAATGACTATTTAACATCATTATAAAGCCTGATATGTTAGGAGAGATGTCACTATAATACTGCTGGAGCTGAGAGAAGATTAGGGGCAAGACAGGAGGAATGAACGGCGTTACAAGTATTGCCAAAGGTGTCAGAGAAGGCTCCCTGCATCGCCACCCAGCTCTGCAACAACTGATCCTCTGAGAGGTTCTCTCTGCCCCTTGCTACGGTCTATGTGCCACACCTTGATCCTTCTGGGACTTCCAGTTTTCCAGCCATATAACAGGTACTTGAGGAATCCTGCCTCAAAGAGTCTCTCTCACATACTGAGTTTTCACTAATTTTGGTCCTCCAGACCTATTTAAAAGTCCAGAAGTAATGTAGGTGGACTTTGTGTCAGTAAAATGAGATGGAGTTGACTGCCAGTGGTGAGGCACTGTGTGTTGGGAAGGAGCTTGGAAACCCGGCTCCCTTCTCTAAGTTAGGATGTAGGGCAGCTCCATTCTTCTTCGTTCAGAGCCTGTAGGCCGGTCTCTTTCCCACAGATAACAGCACAAAGCACAGGAGCCTTTTGTAACTTCTCTACTGTGAGGGCTAACCAAAAAGTCTCCTGAGTCCTAATAAAGGTTGCAATCATCCTGATTGCAATAAAGGCTGGTGGATTTCAGCAGCTTTTGAGTTTCCCAGAGACAGGCTTTGCCTCAGCAAGGAAACGGGATCCATGGAACATGGGCATCATTCAGTCTTCATCTCAAGGAGTGGTGGGATTTTTCCACACCACCTTAGAATTTGTTACGATGGGTTATGTCTTCAGAAAAACTCATTTGTGTACCTCAAGTAGAAAGTGGATCGTAAGTGCTCCCTCTTTTTATACAAAGCCACTGCTATCAGCCCACAAGGCAAATCCAGGGAGGTTTCTGTTTTCCATTTACTGTACTTTTCAATTGATTGGTCAGCGGTGTGTATCCTTTTTCAGTTTCTTTATTCCCTCTCTTTTAGACTTGGAATTTCATTGCCTGAAATCCTGAGGGTAACATTACAGATTTTTTTTCTTTGGCACAGAGACCTTCAAACACACAACATACCTGAATTGCCCCTCCCTCTAGCTTTAATTTAGTCTGGGTGTGTAGCCCAAATCACAGGCTGAAAACTATAATATTGCTCCTTTACACAATTTAAAAGGTTGGAATAAAAAGTGAACAATCCTTGTCATAGGTGTGGATAAAAAATATAGCATGACTGGAGATGTAAAATGGGAGCATATCTTGATATGAGGTGTTATAACCAAGTTAGGTTTATAATTAAATCAAAAAGAGCATGAAGAAAGAAAAGCTCTAAAAAGCATCAGGATCTTGGAAAGGTATGAATGGAGAATAAAATAGGAGATTTTCAAAGCTGAAGTTTTGTAGCTAGAGAATTATACCTGCCATCCAGTGTGGATATTTATTTGGGATAATAAAGCAGCAGTTGAGACTGCTGAAATGCATATATCAATCATCCGCAAGATAAAGCTGGTGGGGAAGATTGAAAGATTACAGAACAAAGGGAAGAGTGTAAGCAAAAGGAACAAAATAAAAGAAGTTTGTGCAAAAGGCCAAGATAAAGAAGAGATTTGCTGAATACTAAAGAACAAGGTCACTGGAGAAAGCAGTAGAGTTTGAGACATTGCAAAGGTAACCTACCTTTGACTCAGTTTTCTCAATGAAGATAAGGGTAATACAAATAAGAGAGATATAGAAATAATTAAAAAAAAAATAGACCCTTAATACTGCCAAAATCCAGGACTTCAGAATATCAGCCCAGATTTCTGTGAGTTAAAACACACAGGAGGAGATGTGAAGATGCTGACCATGTCATGGGAAATAGCGTCTGGCTGGAACTGCTTGGTGACTTGAAGTATAGTCAAAGACTTTTAATTCTTGGCAGATTTTAAGACATGACAGATGTTTTGGATAGTCTGTGGTTGCAAGAGAACAGTTTTGCACACAGCAGTTTTGCACATAGCAGTTTCCATTATCCTTGTGTACTATGCCTTTTTTTTTCTAGTTTGCTGTAGAGAGAAGGGCACCGAAATGGGACCAAGTTGAGGCTGATGCAGAGGAGCAGTGATGGGAGGCTACATCCTCATTGTATTTGAGTAGGGTATTTAATGGTAAATTTAACAAGTAGAACAGTCAAAGAGAAGAAAGAATCTGCCAAAGCAAGGTCTCCCAGTGTTTTTCTAGTGGTTGTGTTCATCATACCATACGTAATCTAGCCCAAATTATTCCACTATAAATACAGAAAGAAAAATTAGACATATGGAGTTTCTGTACAGGCAATATGGGGTTGTATACAGTATTAAGTAATACGTGTCCTATTCATCATCATCCCATATAGTTCCAAACACTGGGTATATGTAATTCCTCCCTAGAAGTAGAAAGTACAAAGATATACAATGGTGTTTTTAGATGGCAGTAGGGGTAATTTTCAGACGCTGACTTAATAAAGATTCTGAGAAAACACAGTGAACCATACTTAGGAGAATAGAAAAGACCATGAGCTCACAATCAAGTAAAAAGTATATAAAGTATACTTTCAAAGACAACACAAACCAATGGACAACAGTAAGTCTGAAGAGTTTTCAACAACAAAAAAAAAATGGACAACAATGAGAATCACTGCAAGCTGTGAAATGCAAATAGAGGCTTCGTGTAGTCTGATACTGGTGAGAGTTGACAGTATTATGGTAATGCTCAAAAGATGAGTGTCTGGTTTTAGTTGTTTTAAAAAAAAAGTTACTGTACAGACAAGGTTCAAAACAGATGATAGTATGGTACAAGGGCAGAGACACCTTAGTTATTTGTTAAAGTTAGAGAAAGCAGGTCTGTGGAAGGAATAAATGAAGAGGTCATCTCACTGAGTCAGAGATAATTCTGAAGGGAACAGGCAGGATAAATGCTACCAGGTTAGTTGAACTCTTCTGAGATGCAAGAACAAAGGAGCATGAACTAAAAGAAATGGATGGCAAAAATATGTAGTTGGAATTTCTTACACAAATAGGGAGCAAGTGCATACATAAAATATTTCACCAATGCAGCAAGAGGAAGAAATAATTGAAACAATAATTTAACCGGTTAGTGTATCTAAAGTTTAAAAAATATAGACATTTAACATTAGCATTTACAGTGAGCTGTTTTCTTTACAAGTAATTATGCATATTTTTGCAAGGCAGGTCTATTTTAATAAATAGTAAAAGAAGGCAGAAAAGGTTTGAAATAGAAATTTTAATTTAGAGGTGGTTGTAATTCTGGTTATTGGGGATTTTTCCACAGTGATTCCCCAGCAGTGTGTCATGTGGGAAGAGGGAGTAAAAATTACCTCCCTAAATATATTTTGTGTCTACCATTTACTCTGTTTGAAATCATGTCTAGCAGAAGGGATTGTGTCGGCAGAGGAGTTATTGTTACTTTTAAAAAAGAGAAAAAAACAGTTTTATATCTGTGCAGAGGAGTAAACAAATGCACACACCAACTAAAACACAACTCAGGAATTTGCCTGTTGTAGCTCTAAAGAAAAATTGTGAGAGCACTCGAGGGATGGGTGCTTCCCAAGAGCCTCCCTGCTTAACCAGCAGCTACCCTTATGCTTCAGCCATGGTCACAGCACAGCCTGTAATGGAAAAGAGATAACTGAAATGTGAAGTAAAAGGGACACATGTAAATTTTTTACTAGAAACAAACGCTCTCCCATTTAAGTGGCAAAATGGAGAATTCTGTCTGTAGGTGCTACAGACTAACACACTGTATTTGTTGTTATACTTGGGAGTCACTCTAAAGGTCAGATGAGGCTGTACCATCCTGCCTAGAAATGGAAGTCTTCCTGCCAGAGTGATGATGGATCATCAGATTCACTCTATCAGATAGGAATCTTAACCTTGAATACCTCAGGTATCACGCAAAACCATTTCTATTCATCCAAAGATGACCATCTGTATTGAAGCTGTCAGCAGAGGTCCCTATGGTCTGCCGAAATCTGGATCTTACATTTTTCTTCGAGGATATGAAGATGGGCAAAAATGTAAGTAAATGGTGAAGCTAATTGAAGAGTGGAGAGTGGCATATGATTGTAAAGATGATTGAATATTGAATTACTGTACACTGAAGGACTTAGGAACATTGATTACTGTGGATTTTAAATATTGTGGGGGAGAGGGTGTGTGCATCCACTATCCATGAGGTGTGCTTCTAGTATGTGTGCTTGAGAAATTGAAATAGATGTGCATAACCCTAAAATAACCTATAGGCTGAGAACTTATTCCTGAAACATGCCTGGATAGGGTTTTGCTTCACTAAGCTGATAGAAAAGGTAGGATTCTCCCACCTCCTTCTCAGGCAAAGTGGGTCCCAAATAGGCGCAAATCCCGGTAACCTGGAGAATGAAATATTCCTGAAAAGAGGGGGTATGCTGTCTGCAGTACAGATCTGTTTGAGGCTGCCGCTCTTACAGGCACACCCAAGCTGGTTTTAAATTAAGTCGCTCAGCTAGTAATGTAGCCACAGCAGCACAGAGCCGGCACAGGGCAAGCTGTTTACCCAGTTTTTCAGCCATGGAACAACATTCACATCAGTGAATGCAGTGGAGACATACCCAGAATAAGAATGTGATTTATTCTTTCAATGTGAGAAGCAGCTATATGTTCAACAAAGGCTTTCCTTAGACTAATGGCCAAAATAGGCCCCAGTGCAGCTCCTCTATAGACTGAGAAGAAAGGATTGTTTGTTGAGGCCCAACTGTCCCCAAAAACCAGTCTGCTGAGTGGATTCCGTCATGTATGAGTTCTCTGCTCACTTCATTGTCACGGGTGTTTCCGCAAGCCTGCCATGCACAGCATAACTGGGGAATTTACTACAGCAGTTGCTGATAGAGCAAATAATTCAAAGTCCTGTCACAGCTTGAAAAGAACAGATGACTACTATAAGCCAGTTTAATATATATAAGATATTGTTTACCAGTGGAATAGGGGACAATGTGATTTTCTATAGAACGTCTCATTCTCAAGGAATGGCAAAGCCTTTAATGAAGGAATGAGTTAGAGTTGTGGTTGTTCAGTCCAGAGCATGACTGGTTTAGCGTTTCAATGCAAAATCATTATGTGCTCAGCAGTAGCTCACAGGGCCGTGGCCAGTAAGGGCTGTCGTGCTAAGACAGGGGACACTGTCCCTGACACACTCTTTGTCCTCTTGAACTGTTTGCGGTATTGCTTACCCTCTCCTCAGATGGGAACCGAAGGAAGAAAGAAGGAAACTTTTGTTAATACTGAGCATTTCCCCAACGCTAGTGACAATAACTTTGACTGTGTGGTACCTTTAATAACAGTTGCAAGGACTGCAGTTGGGTGAGCCCTAGTTTGTGTGTAGGAATTCCGCAACTATTTTCCTGGTCAGCATCTGCCTCCTGTATTGTTGTGAAACAAATACGTGCTCTCCTGTTCCAGTGTGGGCAGCTACCCTTCCTGAAGAGTTGAAACAGCCAAGGAGTAAAAGTGCACCATTTGCTTTCCAAGGGGACTTGACTTCAGCTGGATTTGAAAACCATTTATACATCTAATTCATCTAAACTAATGCTCCTGAAAATTGCTGCCTTTAAAACCCAGTTTATAATATCACTCGTTTTGGACGCTACTCATTTCCAGCCTTTTGGAATGCTGCTTTTATTTGCATACCTCTAGCACCGATTCTTGAACGTAGCACTGCTGTGTTCTTTGCCTTTCTTAATATTTGGTTTAGGTTATCATTACGGAAAAGCAAGACCACTCGTGCCAGCAATGAGGTGTGTCTCACCAATGTAACGCAAGGACATTCAAGTATGTGATGCAGAGCAAAGGGTTGTGCGTGCACAGCCAGCTTGCGTGGCTGCACTGCACGTTATCATGGTTTGGTACTGGTATGATTTGTGGTAAACTTGGCTGGAAGTGTAGCATGGGAGTAACTGCTCTAAAATAAAGGTGATCAGCTGAAGGAGGCCGCCTAAGTCTGGGAAGCTTGCAGAAGAAGGGGAAAAAAAATGCATGTATTCAGCTGTCTTGGGTGAAGCTTGGTTATAAAGCACATGCTGGAGCAGAGACGAGTCTGAAAGACTGAGACTAGAACTGCTGAGCCAGAAGATCACACTGCTCACGTGATGCTGAAAATGATTTTGCTCTGTTCTGCTGCCTGCCACCTCTAAGTAGTCCATGCAAGTTTTCCATTAGCTGGGGAAATGTATTTAGTTGCACTAATATTAATCTTTTCTCTGTAAATGATACCAAGGTGGTGTTGAAATTACAGCTTTTAACCCTTGAGATCTATATGGCCTGAAAACAATGGAAACCACTTTTGTCCTATGCTGTTGTCATCAGGGACGCTCAAATCGCTCTCTTTAGTCTGCAGGCAGACGTTAGAGTTTTTATAATACTTTGCGAACCTGAACCACAGTGTGGGTTAAACAAAGCCTACCAAAGCTTGCTGAGCAGATGCACAGCCTTGGATGATGATGCAGGCAGTGTGGCTCATCTCTGCACTGCAAGTGCATCCTGAGTTTAGCTCGGTGGCAAATGAGGCAGAACTCTGGGAGCATGTATTCCTGTTTGGGCACTCTGGCTTTACGGTAGCAGCATGCTGTGGGTAGGTAAATGTTGGGTTTCTGATGGAGGTAGCTGGAGGCAGAGTTTCATTCCAGAATGCCCTGCCATTTCTCTTAGCGTGCGTGTCACATATATGACACACTGCACCTGCACTGGCACTGTGCAGCTGGCAGGACACAAAGGTGCCATGACACCATGGGCAGGAGTGGCTGGAATGTGACGGCAAAATGCAAAAACTCTGGAAAGACCCAAGAAGATGGTTCCTCAAGAGACAGGAAGGAGTTCTTGGAAGTTACCAGTTACCTATGGTAACTGCTCTGGAGCTGCCAGGGTCTTAGTGCATTATTAATGAGGGGCCTTTCTTCAGTGTCAGTTTTCTGGTAATTATTTTAATACGAATTAAAAAAAAAAAGGAAAATTGTCCATTCCAATTTTTCATTTCCACTCACTGACTGTTCAGGCAGCTCACAGGTGGCTGGGAGCTTTGTCTTGAATAAATACATAACAGTAGAATATTTGCAATACTATTTTCCCCATTTAAGACGTCATATATTGAGGTTGTAAAAATAAAGCAAATGTGGGAGAGCTAATAGACTTTTCCTGAGAGCCTTAAATTTGCTCTGCCTGGAATGATATACTTTTTTAAGCTGAACTACCACAAATCCTTCAATGAGTGAGTTTCATGACAACTCTTAAACATGTGCAGGTCTTCCTCAGATGTGACTTGTCATGCAGGGCCTCACAGAGCAGTACTTAGAAATGTGAGTGGTCTGGTTTCAACCCATGTGAACAAGTGCAGATTTACTGAGCAGAAAACACTCTTACGGACTCTGATTCAATCAAGCATACCCCTGCCTTCAGCCATGTGGGCCATTTAGTTTTTAATGACACACAGCTTTGGAAAAAACACAAGCTGTTCATGACACTTCATGAACAGAAAGAGGGGCTGTGTTCATCAGCTTTTTTTCCTCCTGAAGTTCCTCATTCAGGTCACCCTTGTACTGTAAAAGCACGGGAGCTGGAGAGTCGTGATGAGTCCTTACAGGGGTGGAGCTGCTCCATCGCGTACAGCCTACGGAAGGATCGGTGAGAGGAAGAGAGCTGCCGCACACTTGTGCTTCTCGTCCCCAAAGCATCGCATGGATCACAGCTCCTCCGCGCCGTGCTATGGCATGGGGCTGTGCTCACGTCCTCCTGTTGCTGGCCCAGCCCTGATGCCTCCTCCTGCTCAAGAGACTGCTTTCATGGTGCCTCTCCATGACTGTTTTGCCTGCTGTCCCATGGCATGGCCCTCGGTGTCACTGGGACGTGCCCTTTGCCCTGTGGGCAGTGTGGGCAGAGCTGCCCCCGCCATCCCCGCCACAGTTCACCATGGGCGCAAGAGAAACTTGGAGAGCTGAGGCCTTGGTTGCTGTGAAAGGCCTGGCAGTTACCTCAGGAGCTAGATGGATGTCACTGAAAGCGAGAGAAAGGGAGAAAAACCCCACAAAAATGTTTTGGAAGAATCCTTGTCAAGCAATACCCGTTGTAGGAACTGCTTTCAGCGAGATACCCACGCGTTATCCTTTCATTTCTGCAACCGCTCGGAGTTGCTTCATTAATAACAGACTTGTTTTGGAGAGTGAGAAGATGGGAACCAGCAGTGTAATTACACACTGCTCTTTTTGTGAGAACTGCCACAAAAACAACTGTGCCTTCTCATTACCTCCAGAGACAAGCAGCGAAACAAATTTCTAACACCTTGCCCTCCGTTACAGCTGGACACTGTTCCAGAATTACATGAATCATTCAAAAGTGAAAATGTAACCCATAGAAACGTTATTCAGTGGGCTTAGTATAAAAGAAGGCATTTCTACTTGCCTAATTAAAGGATAATAATAATAAAAAAGCCTATTTTTGGCAGTAGTTGTGGAAGTACATTGCTTTTTTCTCAAAAGTCAGATCATCATAGAACAAACAATTTACAAAAGAAAAATGTTTCCTTTTCCCGGAGTTGGGTAATTAAAAACTTTCTCCCTGATCGTTTCACCGAACACCCAAGGAGACACTCCATGGCTCTTTAGTACCTGCAATGCCGTATTTTTTTCAGTTTAAAAACTGTATTATAGTGAACTACAGGCTTACCTGTGCTCTTTAAACAAAGCAGTGATAATCTTTATCATTGCTGTCCTGACTTTGTTTCAACACGCTTTTTAATGCAAATTTCCTAATCTAACTTGTAAAACATTTAATATTTGGAATATACTCCTTTAAGATCCATCAAAAGAGGCAAAGCTGCATAACAATGAATGGTGCCGGAGCATTGTGAGCCTGCTACAAAGGAATGAGGTGATTCTTTCTTTCAGGTCAGAAGGTCAGGCTTCACTGCATTAATTTTGCTGAGTCTCTTTGTTATTTATAACAAACAAGGTCATTTATTTTCATTTCCTTGTTTCTAATTGCATGCATCTCCTTTGGAGTATGAACTCAGTAAACAGGTGGCTGAAATGCTGGGGAAAATGCTTGAAGCTGTTCCAGAAAAAAGGGCATGTCCCACACTGGTAAAGCAATTTGATGAGTTAGAGATTTAGTCATAGCAGGATGTGCACCTGCTTGAAAGCAAACACGCTCCTCTTTGGCACACACAGATACATGCAAATTAAAAGGGATTATTTCACTCTGAATGGTGGGTTGATATTTGATCAAATTTAACATTGTATATTTTAAATAAAGCCTTGGTGTATATTAGTGAAATACAATCTCTTTTCAGCTGCTTTTGATTTTTTTTTCCACTTCTCTTTAATGAGTGTTACAAATGAATGATATTCCTTCACTAGCTGAGCCTACAAAAAGCGTATGTCTCCGGAGGAGAACTTTATCAGAAAATCTTTATGATGAGAACTACCTCCATGCACTGAAAAAAATGGAATAATGAAAAGCTACGATGTTTGACTGACAAGGAATAAACCAGATCTTAAATTTTTCAGTCTAAACTGAATTCCCACAAATTAAAGGGCATTCATTGGAGTGATAGTAACATATTTTTTTAATCCAGTAAAGCCCATGTTTCCAAGCAGCCCAAACGGAACTCCTAAATATATTCGTGGACAGCTTTTGCATAGGTAGTTACTGAACTTGCATTTGAAAATACAGGCGGTATATGGCTAAATCTGTGGCTGCTTTGTTCTGAAAGATGAGATATATTATGGACTACCTTGATTTTTGGGGCAGTTCAGAATATAACAGGAAGCAGTAACTGTCTGGCATGACTGAGCTTTTGTTGATAGTTGAGAAAGGGTCCAGGGCTGAATCTATAAGGGAAACAGAGAGTGCTTTTTTAGCAAGATCTTCTATTTCCCCAAAGAATGGGAGGCACCATGCCCTATGTCCACGGGCTCTGCGCGAGCTCTGGGACTTAAGAACCTGTCTCTGAGCAAGGGGAAAATGTGGGAGGAAAGCTGAAGAGATGGACGTGCCATTCCAAGGGACAATTGTTTTGTCCATTTTCTAAGATTGGGCATATGGGGGGCGTTTGGAGGAGGCTCTGCAAGGTCATGTATCCCCCTGCTCTCCCTGTCATTTGTCTGCAGATTATTTCCTAAGAGTGGGGCAGGAAGGCAATTTGGTTGTAAGGATTATGCTACAGCTTTCATTGTTTAGAATGCATACTGTAGCCTTTCTACAAGAAGATTACTGTCCCAGGCTTCTCTTTCCATGCATATGAAAATACACTTTGTAATTTCAGGAAGAAAATATCTTTAAATGTCATGATGGAGGAAAGAAAATATTTTGTATCTCTAAAAAAGATAAAAATCCAAAACATTTCTTTGGCAAAATATTTGTTCCTTGAATGTAATTATAAATGTCATTGTACATTCTTCCTGACTTCAATGCTTATCTTGAGGAGCTCAGTGAAAATAAATTGTTTTCATGAAAGCAGAGAAGCCATTTGATAAACACACTGTCTCAGAAAATTGTTCCTGAAGCAGAGGTCGTTCTCTCACTTTAAAAGAAAGAGAATCTGTTTTAGAAAACAAGCCAGGCAGCAGAAATAAGCATTTTTTGTTTCAGTCAATTCGTTTTAAAAAGCAATGTGTAAATCACATGGAAAATTCTGCATTGATTATTTTGACTGCTGTAGAACACTGGAATAAATGGAGTTGAATTGGACTTCTGTCAAAGAACATTGCATTTGGTAGCAAGTCAGAGTGTTATTTTAGTACTGATTTTTTTTTAGATTTGGTTTTGTGATCAGATGTTTTATTAAATATTAGCCATTCATGGAAATGATGGCTGATTCTTTAAGAACAGCTTGGCAGATAGTGTTTATGAGCTTGGGGAAATAGTCCAGAGAACGGGACGAAATCTGTCTTCAGCTTTTCAATGTTGAAAACCCGGCCCGTTGAAGCATCAAAAAAGAGAGCTCGACTCTATAAACTGAACGCAAGTCTCCTGAATGAAAGCAGAGCAATTTGATTTGGAGATGTTATTGTGGTCCCTAGATCATACTTCTAGATATCTGTTTGATAATTTTTAATCTGATGAATTTATGTATGTGTCTTTTATTAAGTCCCAAACTCTATTGCACAAGTACTTCTAAAATAGTGTTTTATTTTATAATTCTCAGCTAGAATTATGCTGCTATTAATATCAGTTATTCATATGCTCTCAAAAGACTACATCATTAGTTAGGACACCTAAAGGATAACTAATGAATCCTTTGGAAGATTACTCCCAGTTACTGTAGGGATCTGATCTATCCAAACAAACCTGTATGGCTACAGTCCTATCAAATGTAGAGTTTTCTTTTTTGGCTGCATCTTCAAATATTATGGTCTAGAGCACAAGTCTGTGAGGAGCAGCTGAGAGAACGGTGGTTGTTTAGCCAGGAGAAGAGGAGGCTCAGGGGAGACCTTATTGCACTCTGCAACTGCCTGAAAGGAGGTTGTAGCGAGGTGGGCTTTGGTCTCTTCTCCCAAGTAACAAGGGACAGGACTGAAAGAAACAGCCTCAGGTTGCAGCAGGGGAGGTTTAGGTTGGATATCAGGAAAAATTTCTTCAACAAAAGGGCTGTCAAGCATTGGAAGGGGCTGCCCAGAGAGCTCTTTGAGTCACCATTCTTGGGGGTATTTAGAAGATGTGTAGATGTGGCGCTTAGGGACATGGTTTAGTGGTGGACTTGGCAGTGCTGGGTTACAGTTGGGCTTGATGATCTTAAAGGTCTTTTCCAACCTAAAAGATTTTATCATTCTATTCTATATTCTTTAGTGTTGCTCACTAATTATTTTACGTTATAATCTGTGCTGGTGGAAGCTGACATTAATATCACTGTAAGTCACTATAACATTTGGCGGGACATGAGAACAACAGCATTCTTAAATGACTTTTATTTTTAATGCAAGAATGTAAAAATATACGTGGCTTTTTACCTTAAATTTTGGCAGTGTCTCATCAAGTCCCTCAGTGGCTTCCAAGAGATAAGCAAAAGCTCATCCCTTCCATACCCATCAATGTGTATGGCCATCCCTGAGAGTAGATGCAACCACTTCCATGGCATCTGGGGACAGCCAGGGCACTGCTGCTCACATCTCCCCAGGGTACCATGCAGGCTCTCAAGGGTAAGTGTTCCCTCTCTTTGGGGAAATACAGTATTATTGCATTACACACACAAAATGGCAGGAAGATGTTTTCTTGGTCACTCCAGGAACATCACCCCATCCTTGTTTAGATGCTTTACAATGAAATGTGTGCACCTGAAATATATCAGAGGTCAGGTAGCTATATGCTGTATATTTCAAATAATTACCTAACAGAACATTGGATGAAATTAAAACTGGAAAAGATGTATGAGTGAATCTGGTGCAGATACAAAGATTAAATGTAACTCTTCTCACCTGTAAATACTCTTCACCGTATCTCACCAAGACTTTTCAGATACATTTCATTAAAATAATTATTTCAGTTCAGATTTGGTTCTACTGTAAAATGAAAGTTTCTGCCTGACAAGTTTCTCTAGATTAACTAAGAAATTTAAACAATTTGAATTGCTCATGATGAGCATGTTTTTCTTTCTGTAGGCATTGCCCTTGTAAATTCCCTTTAAAAAGTAGATGCCAGCAGCCTTCCCCCCCACCCCCCCTCCCCCCCCAATAGTACTTTTAGTTTAAATTCAACAAATATATGACTGTGGAGAGGGCTGGAGGGGAAAAACTAACAAAGAAACAGAAACATACCACCCAGCACATACAGCTTTACATCCACAGGTGATACAAATGCAGTATATATATACACACACACACTCACACAGAGCTATCTCTAACCAAGTTTTCCTGCCTTGCTTTAAAATGTCATCCCTGGAAGAAAGGATTACATTGCAACAATTTCTTAGTTCCAGTTAAAGCTTTTATTCTTTAATGCTAATCTAGAAATGACACTGTTCCAGTCATTGTTCTCTTAAAGAAGTAATTTTTTATATTACTGGACAGTTCCTTTTCTGTCTACAGTACTGCAATCAGTTTGTTTTTCAACGTGGTCTTTATCTCACAATAACTGTATACTAGTATGTCAGGATACTATAACACTGCAGTCAATAGCAACAGGATATTCACTCTGCCAAAAGTAATCCTATACTGTCCATTAAATACAGGTTATTTTGGAGGGGTTTGGAATACTTTCTTTAAAGCGGCAGAAACCTTTTTGCTGTAACACAGTTCTGTAGTATTAGTGGTCGCCTCTGCTCTGTAAACATCTCAAATACTTGTTTTTGTGGTAGAATATGATTGAAATTGTCATATGTGTGTTGAGGTAGTAAAGATAAGAGACCAGCAATCCACAGAAAAATCAAAGCAGGCACATGTAAATGTTTGAAAAGTTTAATAATATTCTTTTTCCCAGTTTCAAAAAGTAATGCATTTCCTGACTTGGGCCTGAAAGAAATAGAATTTTCACAAGCCAAAATTTTTTTTTCCTGCAGCACTCCACACTTGTATTTTGAAGTAATGATTTGTATTTTTACAGAATTACTATTAAAATTTATTTTTTTAAAAAAAACCCTTTGATCTACAGTTTTCCAGATGCAGCAACTGAGACAAAGAGAAGGTAAATGATCATCTGGCAGACAAGCGCTAGACTCCAGCTCCCTCGATTATTTGGCTGCTCCCATCTGCTGGCTGACATTCCCTCCTCTACTGCAGGAAACATGGTCAGTGACTAATAAGTGTTTATTGATCTCTGCTTGAGATACTTGCTGAGAAATGTGGATATCAATGAATATTTGATCTGAATTAATGCTAAGAACAAAAGTTTTTTCTTTAGTGCCCCATGTATATAGGACATTCATGCCTGCATGACCACTTACAAATGCCAGCTGACGCTATAGTCTGATGAGAAGGGGACTTCAGTGAGATAAACTCTAATGAATTAATATGCTGTTAATTGTACTTTTTCTTAGCCAAAGGTTACTAGTGTAGTTGTTGCTTTGAGGGGTAAGTCAAAATATTATTGATTCTCAGCAGCTGTACTTGATAAGTAGAATATAGGTCTAATTCAAAGCCCATTGCAATCAATTAAAGGGACTTCCTATTGATTCTAGAAGGCTTTAGATTATTTTCTAAACCAGACCTGGTTGGTGCTCTGTCTTTCTTTTCTCCTGTATTCCATCCTTCTTGTTTTGTGCCCTTTCATCCTTTGCACGTGCTCTGGGGGAAGGGGGTAAGACACTGTTCCTTAACATGTGACATCAGTGATGCTGTATTCCTCCATCTCCTCTTGTTCCTCCCAGTTCTTATAGGAGCTGATAGATGTGGACCCTGCACTGTGAAAATGAATGTCAGGTCTTCTTTAATGTTGATTCTGCATTGTGAAACTGGAGCGAAGAGTCTCAGTCCAGCCTTGGTTTATTCCACCCCTCACCCCTCATTTTCCTGCCCCTTCTCATGTTTTCTGCCTTTGCCAGCGAGGGGACTGTCAGGCCAGAGGCGTGGGGATTGAGTTGCAGTACGTGTGGAAGACTTGGCTGCCTGGCTGAACATTTGGATGGTAGGGTGCTGGTGTGTCTGCTCTTATCTCTGAGCTTTCTTCCTGAATCTGCTGTTGGTTGGAGTAAATCTCCTCCCACTATCTTTGACTTGTGTAGAGTAAAAAGAAAGAAGAGGTTACTGAGCCTCTGGTACTGTATCCCTGTTACAGACTGGGAGATTGACACCAGGTGTGCAAAGTAGACTGACACCGGGTGTGCAGAGGCCGTAAGGGTACCAGTTAAAGACAGAGCAAATAAGCCGTATCCATTAACACATTCCCTTGCTGTGCCCTGGTACAAAGACAAGGACTCGCCAGGCTTGTATGAGATTTGGCTAGGCCTGGAACGTTAGTGCAAGTTGAAAGGTTTCTGGGCAGCAGTGAGAATTTGTGCATGCACACCTTCAAGTCTATATATGACTGATTCACTCCCATACCATTTCTGCCCTTACATCAGAAAAGCAGTTTGAGTGTTCTTAATGGCTTTTAAAATTGAATTGTGATGATGAGTCAGAAGAAAGTATAGCTGAAGATGGAACAAAGTCACGGTTTGTGTGTTACTGCCTGAATCATAATTGTTGGCATCGGTAGGCATACGTTCAAATCCTTGCGGAACAGAGCTTTTTAAAAAGTTTCTTCGAAATCAAGGCTATCCAGGACCACGGAAATTACTGGAGTACTCCACTACTGTAGACAGATGCTTACTTTTATTAAACCAGCAGAAAAGAAGGGAGTACTTACTCAAAACTGCAAATATTTCATACTTCCAACTGCTCTGAAAGAAAAAATAAAAAAATCAAAGTAGAATTCCAAAGCCACAGTTTTACTGAAGAACCTTAAAGAGAATAGCTTGAGAGAAGAATTTGCTGGATTCCTTCAAGCGATACGTACAGAAAGATATAAATACTTTGGCTCATATCCCATCTTTAATGTACTCCTGAGATAAATACATTGTTACTAACAAGCAGATTTGACATCATGTGTGTCGATTTAAAGTGTAGTGGGGTTTACGCCAGTTTACTTATTTAATAAACTACACTGAAGAGGCGTTGAGAAAGGAAAACACACACTTTCGTAAATTTTAGTTTGTAAAATTCTCTCTGGCACAGCAGGACATAAACCATAATATTTTGTTTAAAAAGAAAAACAAATTAGCCTGTATATCTCAGTTTCTCTTCTGGTTTTCTTTAAATCGCTAGTTAATTTCACTGCAGTCTTACTAGTTCCGCAAAAGACTTAATTTGGGCACTGGGTAGAGGTGCCAAAGCTAGACTATGGTCAGGAACTGGCATTTTTTGGTTGGAAATATCAACAAATGTCTATATTTTAGTCTCAGAATTAGAGACTGTAATAAATAGAGAGACTATTATAAATAAAGACTGGGTAAATAGACAGTATTTCAATACTTTTCCCTAAATAATATTTACAGGTGTTCTGCCAAGCTGAATTTAAATTTTTTGGTTTTAATTCTGACTTATTCCATTTCAATTTTACATTAACTTCCTGCGCCCGTGATGTTAAGATGGTTTTCCTGTCGTGCCTGGTTTTACTTTCAGAATAAACTGTGTCAGAAACAGTATATTCCATCAGAAGACATCAGTATTTACATCACCATTACTTGTTTACCATCTGAATTTAGGGTTTCTAAGCCAGAGGCGGTAGTTACCCGCCCATGTGCCACCTCCTGCTCTGCAGGCTGGCATTTCTGGCTCTGGCACGGCGGCCGCTGCCGAGGCCGTGGGACAGGAGAGGTGAGTTGGGTGGTTGGGCCGGGCTGTGCCCTGCCAGGCAGCCGCTCGCCAGCCCAGGCAGGAACGGTGCAGCGGCCAAGTGCTGCGCAGGCCATGTGCTGCCCAGCAGCCATACACTACATAGGTCTGCAGCCTTCCAGAGGCTCCTTTAGATACAACGGGACCAAATCCCAAACTTGGAATACTTTACTGTTCATTCATCACTGAAGTGAATTCCCTCTGAATTCAATGGGAATGAACCGGGGCAAGGCAGTTTGGAAATACCTGTATTTGGATAGCAGAGCACCTCTGGGGTGCTAATGGCCTGTTCCTACACGTGAGAATCTGTTTATTCTGACATGTACACGTGGGTTTGCAGAAACATTTGTCATCTGATGAATAAACCAAAGCAGGTATTACTTTATTAACCTCGGTTGAAATGAGTTTGCCGTGCCTGTACACTGCCACTTCTCCATCACTGCTCCGGAGGAATGCTCTAATGCAATGCTGCGTTCTGAAAGAGATTCAGTGTCTTTTTATCTCTGAACAATTTGTTTCTCTCAGGAGCATAAATAATTTTTGGCACAGGTATGGGGTGAGCCTGTGTGAACCCTCTGCACTGTAGGTTCCTCAACCATTTCCCTTCTAGCAACACATTTTGCAGTTTTTTCCCCTTTTGGCTAAAAATGGTTGACACAATGAATATGAAATTGGGTTAGGTGTTTGACAGAATATGCCTGGTTTATTTTCTACTGAGGCATTTACCAGTTTATATACATTTTTCTAGAAAGTTAAATTCTAAAGACTCCATGTATATCTGAGGTATGACAATTCCTCTCTAGGTACGAAGCATCGCTTTAGAGACCTTTCCTTGCTTCATAGTGTGACACTTCAGGATCAGTGCCCTTAATAAGGGTGACATGGTGTCTCCTGTGCTAGCAGGAGCTATTTGTGCCAGCATAAATACTGAAAATAAGATTTCTAGGAATGGAATGGCGTTGGGAAGATGTTCCCTTTCTACATGTTGTAGCTGTTGACTGCGTTACAGTTTGCTCCCAATCCACCTCGACAGCGCAGAGTCACGCCTGAGCATGACGTGTGGGGCATCAAGCTCCTGAGACAGGCTGTGGTCAGTAGTGGGGCTGGAGCAGAGGCCCAGGGTATCCGTCCTCGGCAGCCACAGCAGAGCTGCAGGGACCTTCACCGGATGGTCTCGCTGCCATTGTACAGTTAAACCTTGTGTACCTGTGCTGTCATGGCTGTTTTGCAACCAAATGGCGTAAACTTAAAGACAATCTGAGGTGTATTTCCAGTTGTGTTACAGCTGCACAGGAATCAGCCCTAGAACTGAAAGGCAATTCTGTCCGTCATGGAAATCTTGAGTCAAGGACACATTTTCATCCTTCTTCTTTGCAGTTGCCTGCGGAGCACAAGTCATGAAGTTAAATGGCCTTCACACTGCTTTCGTGTTTCCTCCAAAAGTTCTGGAGCAAGATTTTGGGCCAGGAAAGCTCCATGCAGGGCAGCAGGTATGGCTGTGCGGCGCCTCTGACCGACCCAACGAATCTGGATTATCAGCGGATTGCTTTCAATCAGCACCTGGTGACGCTGGGTGCTCCGGAAGGTGTCTGTGAGGCAGCTGCTGTGTGCTAAAGTCCCGCTCTTGACAGCAGGTTAGAAAAATCTCCTTTCTTCTGCCCCCAGCCTCACGCAGCAAGGCAGCGGTGCCACTCCATCAAGCGCATCACCAACAAAAAGGCAGAAAACTGGTGGAAGCGGTGAAAGTTACTCACCGAGAACCGGTGCACC
>NW_010256785.1:1125-1350 GCF_000690775.1 Eurypyga helias | reverse complement strand
TCCTTGGCCACGTGCTGGGATCGTCCGAACGGGTGACCAACGGGTGACGAAGGACGTGGAGTGCCGGTTGTCGCCTTGCGCACCTGGGAGGCTCCCAAGGTGTGTGGAGCCAGAGCAGATCCAGGATGGATGGGCTGTGCAGGGATGGAGGGGCTGTACCACGGTGGAGGGGCTCTGCTGTGCCAGCGTCGCCTCCAAGAGGGAGCGCGGCAGGGATGGCTGATT
>NW_010256785.1:282-840 GCF_000690775.1 Eurypyga helias | reverse complement strand
ACCGGGCCTTGGGAGGGTGTCCGTGCCCATGGCAGGGGGTGGGGCTGGGGGGCTTTGAGGTCCCTCCCACCCAAACCACTCCATGATTCCATGATTCTCCATCTGGTCAAGGGACCAGCCATTATTCCAACTGCTTCTTGCCTGCAAAGGAGATTTTCTTCTCTCCCGCAGCTGGACCCACAGATCCCATCTGGAAGGATCCCAGTGAGGAGGGGGGAGTTTCTGGAGCCCACCATGCAGCTGCACGTTCACCGGTTGGACTGACCCCTCGGCCGCCCCATCCCACCCCACGTCTCCATGCATCCAGCCTTGCCGACTCCCTCCACAGGCAGCCAGAGGCATGGGGCAGCCTCCCCCATCCCCACTCTTCCCTTTCCCTCCTCTTCCCCACAGCCCAGGGCGTTTCTCACCTGCAACCCCATGTCATTCCCGCTCTCCCCCAACATCCCCTTCCTTATCCCATCCCACGGGAAGCTCCCACCCAGCATCCACCCATGCCAGCGCCAGCCTGCCTTTCCATGACTTCCTTGGGCATCAGCATCCCCACACAGCCAGGCT
>NW_010256785.1:0-242 GCF_000690775.1 Eurypyga helias | reverse complement strand
CTTGCGGGTGAATCCATCTCTGGAAGAAATTGGCTCCTGCGGGAAGCAGGATGGAGCTGTGGCTGGAGGGGAGAGCGGTGGGAGTGCTGGGATGCCCCCCACGCTCGGTCCCAGGGTGATGGCCATGCTGGGGGCAGAAGCCAGGCCAACCTTGCCAGGGGTTTTGCCAGGTGGAAATGCGGATCCTGGGGGGTGACAACCCCAGGATGTTTCGGCGAAAGAGCCCAAAATCCCATGGATAC
>NW_010256784.1:570-45893 GCF_000690775.1 Eurypyga helias | reverse complement strand
TCCCCCCGCCAAACCCCTCCCCCCAATCCCCTAGATGTTAAGATGTTATCTAATTCTTTGTTTCTTCTAATCATCATTTAAATATGAGATCTGGTCATAGACTCCCCAGGGAGGTGACATAAATGCCAGAAACTAACTGAGCATCTGGCTGAGGCTAATTGCTCTACAAAGCACTGTAGACTCATCTGAAAATAGGGGACTTTCACCTCTACCGCTGACATGAAGAGTGATCCCTCCTGGGGTACACTTGGAGTGACTCACAGGAGGACTGAGATACAATTAAATTTATACCCATAAAAATTACATGAAAGCAATGCCCACTTAATTGGAAAAGCATTAACACATCAACCTCACCTAAAGTTTTCAAAAAATAAATACTGTGAAGCCAAAAGACCTGGAAGGAAACATCTTTAAATTGTTGAGAAAGGAAATTACCAACTAACGCCAATCTCTATTTCTTTAAGATTCCAATAGACTGCTATTCTTTTTTAAATAAAATGCACATCTCCCGGAGAACATCACTTCTCCCTGCTACCCCCAAGTTATTATAAATGAATACCATCGCTGGAAGAAGAAAGTAACAGGTTTCCTGTTGTTAATGAACAATGGTTTAGCTTATAGCATTTCATAAGTTTTCCAGATGGAAGAAAGCACTCCAATAAATGATTTTGCATCAGTAAGGTCATTTGGGGACATAATTATCTGTGAAAGACATTGCATTTTTGGCAGTATATGAAAAGAGATTACAGTTCTGGGTGCCTAGTTTCTTGTGTGTTTTTTTGAGGTATGTCCTGCTTGTGCAGAAACCTTTCTCCCCCACACTGTTCTTTAAGTGTCAAATTTTGTTGCATTTAAGAAAAGTACACATCGTAACAGATGGCAAAAATGCCATTGAATAATTTTAATAATAGCAGAAAGCTAATTGCTTGTCAGCACAAAATTCCTTTTCTAGAACTGTCAGAAACCATACAGAATATCCATGTTGCTGCTGAAAGGCTCAAGCTAGTTCATTTTGTAAAAATTGGACAAAAGTATTCTGTATATTCATATGAATATATTTTGATAAGGTACAGCTCCTGAAATGAGTACCTAATTGATGTGAAATGCTGCCAGTATGCCCAAATGAAATAACAGAATTTAAGAACATGAAATTACTTCAGTTGTGACTTGGCCATCAGATGACGAGAGGTGCTCTGCCTTTTGGAAGAGTTTTGTATTAGTTAATACACACTGAAGACTTTCATTTTGCATCTTTTTGTTATGAGTATTATGTAGAGATGTACTGTACCTGTCAAACAGTAATGAATGCTCTTTTTTGCACCACTATGAGAAATGGCAATATTATTCAGCCTTCCATTACCTGAAGGGGGCGCACAAGGAAGCTCGGGGGGGACTTTTTACAAGGGCCTGTAGTGACAGGACAAGGGGTAATGGGTTTCAATTGAAAGCAAGGAGGTTTAGATTGGATATCAGGAAGAAGTTCTTCACAGAGAGAGTGGTGAGGCACTAGGACGGGTTGCCCAGAGAAGTGGTGGATGCCCCATCCCTGAAAATGTTCAAGGCCAGGCTGGATGAGGCTTTGAGCAACCTGGTCTAGTGGAGGATGTCCCTGCCCACAGCAGGGGGATTGGAACTAGATGGTCTTTAAGGTCCCTTCCAACCCTAACCATTCTATGATTCCATAATCTACTATAATTGTCGTATTACAGATGTAAAGCCCCCACATTATAGTTGGTGACTGGTTTTTGGATATATTTTTGTTAATAAGGACAAGTCCCTACAATTTAGTAGGGCAAGTAGACACTCACTGTATGTTTAAGTTATCTCACTTTTCTTTAGGTTACTGTGAATGACTAAGGATGTTTGAAATTTTTTGCTTTATATAAGTCTCTCCTGAAGGAAGGCAGACCCAGCCTTGTAAACCTCAATTCAGTTCCTTAAACTTTTGTCTCACTCTTCTCACCACTGAAATGGGATGTAATGCCATTTCCGGGCACTGATTCAGTACCAGAGCAGGTCTCAGGTGTGGGAGTTTCAATCCTGTGAAGTGCCCCCAGCTCCTGTTGCCCTTCCTGCCATACCATACCTGCTGGTGCTACCCACAATGCTCGCCTTGAGTGGATGCATTGCTGTCCAGCATCAGCAATGGCTCTGCGTGGGTTGTCCATCTGAACATCTCCTCCAAAATCCAGGCTAAGAACATACTTATGTAGCTCATAACATCTGGTGAATCACAGCAGTAAGTGAGATAGATGCAGATGCATCTCATGTCGTACTTTAAAAAAAACAAACCAAACCAAAAAAACCCAAACAAGGTAAAAAGGTACTTTATACTTGAAACAAAACAAAAAAACCCTAAATACCACTCCTAAGGAAGATCACTCAATTTGCAGTGCCTGACAAAACTAATCAGCCTGAATGACTAAGCCATTACCTGTTTCCAGAGTACAATGCTGTGTTCACAAAGAACATCGCCCAGAAGATAACTTTAAAACTTTCAGCAGAACTAGTTCCATAAAGTATTTAGATTGTTCATATAACTGTAATCCAGAGAAACACTTTGAAGTACAACAGAAGCAGATAGCCATCATTTCTCTTAGGAGACACCCTAACCTAGTAACAACCCAATAATTTTTGCTGTATCTTTACTTTCATACACAGCTGTTGATGGGAAAATGATGTCAGTATTTCATATCCAGTGTGAGTCTTGTCCTTTTTTTTTGACATATTGGAGACACAAATAGCTGGAAGAATAGATATAATTTATTGATTGATAGTAACATGGAAGAGCAATACAGGGAATATCACACACTGACACCGCCCCTCTTTGCTGTGTCATGAAAGTCACTAGAAATTCCAAGTTCTTCCTCAGAGTTTACACCTGGCCTTCAGGTGCTAGAACTCATCAAGTTCTCACAGCCTAAGAGAGCTCACATCTGTTGACTCTGTGGGTTCAGCATAAAGACCCTCGTTTTTCACGGAACATGATTGTGATGGGGGCAGAATCTCACTGGTATAGAAATGTGACTCCAGCTTTTCATTTGCCAAGTGTATTTTTAACTACTTATTTTGAGTGGCTGCTCTGCACTTCGGTTTAGTGTTATTTTTATAAAAATAATTTGTAGCTGTGTAGAAGGTGCTGAGGGTGCACTTCCAAAACCCTTTTGTTCACATGCAAAAATAATGAATAAATAAATAAATGCTCCTTTCACATGACCTCATTAAGAGCAAAGCCAAATTCCTGCAAGAGAAAGCAAGCTGAGCAGAATTTTCCAAGTGCCTTTATTACGACATTATTTCTATTCCCATTGCATCTCAAGGTCCGAGTCACAGACTGGGACATTACGATGCTAAGTACCACACAAAAATAAAAGGATGTCTTTGCTCCAAGAGGCTTTTATAACAGCAGTGGCCAAAATAGAGCAATGTCTGCCAGTAGGACCCAGGAGCATTTTTCCGAGTATGGAAGTGTGTATCAGCACTTTCTTTTTACGCAGGCTCAAGGACAGATGGGATCGGTGCGATGACATCTGAAGTTCCATTTCAGCTACTGTGTATAAACTCATAAATGCTTCAGAAGAACCAAGCTGTACACTTGCTGTACTTTGAAGAGGTAAGTTAAAAACCAAATGCTAATCATCGACTATGCAGAGATGAAGCAGGGACAGTCAGCTCAGGTTTTCAAGTCAGCATTGCTGAGGGATTTTGCTTATGTAAACACTTGCAATCATGTTTTCTATGTCTACAACCATCTGAAATTTTGCATAGCTGCAGACTGAACATCTGCATAAGTCTGAATGAAAGATTTAGAAAACAAATAAGAAGATTATGCAGCAAAACTGCATCTTTGTTGCAGCATTTCAGAGCTCAGACACAAAAAATCAGACACATTATATGAAACTAACAATAAAAAACTGTGTTTTCAATACACAGCAACCATCTGGACATTAACTTTTATCACCTATATCTTCAGGTTTGAGCTGAAGGTGACACATTGCTGGGAGCAAGGAAATAATTATGGATTGTTAGGCTAGTATTGAAGACACTGCATAGTTCCAATAAATGGACTATATGGATACATATTTGTGGAGAAAAAGGCAAACGGACACATCTTTCAAATCTCATAGTGGCGGTGATGCAGCTCAGCAGTATTGCTGGAGCCCCAGGGCTTCAGTAGCCCAAAAGTGACAGCTGTGCTGTGATTAAGAGAAAAGACTTTAGCTCATGAATCCCCGTGGCAAATGACACCTCTCAAATTTGCAGGAGTGCAGGAGACTTCAGGGACCTACATGTTGAACTTTTATTCATGCATCCATGCCCTAGCCATGCCTGCACCTCAGGTCTTTTGTGATATCCTCCCAGGCTGCGTGCACTGCCATGTGCCCTTCCTTCCTCATGTAGGCAACATGAAGTTAGAGAAAAGCATGTGACATGAGGCTGCAAAGGAGGAAAAAAGCACACTGCTTCTGTTTCAAAAGGAAAAAAATTCGGTATAAGGGGATTTTATATATTAATTATCCCCTGGCAAGACGCATGCGATGTTAAAATGACAAAATCACACCTACAATTTGTGCCCACAGCTGCCCAGTTGGGACATACCTACTGGAAAAATAACCCCCTCTCCTGCTCATGCCCTGCTTTCCTTACCTCCTGTGAGTTTGAAGGAATCACGTTAACAAAGGGCCAAAGACACAAGTCTGGGAGCTGAGTGACTAGAGAGCAGGGAAGGACTAGAAAGGGAGTTGCAGCTTTACATTGCTGTCCCTTCTCTTTCCATTACTAGCACCTAAATCTCTAGGTGGTATTGGGCTGCGTTTTCAGAAAGTACAACTAAATGCAAAGAGAATTTCCTCAAGATCTCAGTTTTTACCCAATTGGATAAAATGGAAGTATTTTTTGATTGACTAGAGTAAAACCTCTTTTGTTCAACTGAAAACTCTTTTGTTCAACTGAATCAAAGCATTTCATTCTAGAATGGAGCAAGACAAATCTGGGCTTTTAATACTGATGTTTGGCATCAGCTATCTTATGTCTAGATTAGGATCTTTGCCTAAATTAAACCTCGGTACTATATCATAATATGCCTGCATATTGCACCATCCCTGACAAGTTCGATAGCTGGAGTGTGTGCAGAGGGAAGGGGATGAGGGAAATGAGGCCCTTGGGCAGAATGGCCATTCAGGTGGGCACTATTTTGTTTGGGGAGAGTTGAAATTAAAGAGAGAGTGAAATTAAAATGCAGCTGAAATTGATTTTTGAATGCTAGAAGTGCAGCCTGGAATCAACTGGTGGGTTGAAACTGCAGATGAAAAGCTGTGGACATTTGCAGCAATCAAGTAGTCTCAAGTCTTTCAGAGAATAATCAAACCCCCCACATTTTAAGTACAGTGAAAATGCCAGGCAAATATATCTCTGTAGCTTTTTTCTGGCACTTTCTTTCATCAACCAGCTAGTAATACTAGTGTTCATCTCCTACATATAATTTCTCCCCGAGGTTGTTTATTTAAAAAGTGGTTGTGTTTAAAAATATGGTTGTAATGAATGACTCATGAGCAAGTATGAGCAGGCCCCTGTTTCAGGGTGTCAATTAGATGGCTACTTTTGTACTGCTGGGGTGGTTGACAATATGCAGTCGAAATCACTACTGTCCTCCTTTGCTTCTTCCTGCATTAGCTTCTATTGTCTTTAACGTAAGCCTTGGTAATTCTTCCACTGATTTGAACAAATAATAATTACAGTTCAGTAATCCTTGTTACAGCATAGCCTAATTAGTCTCTGTAGCTGACTGAAGCTTTTTTATCATGAAGATAGAAATGAATTAAATATAGGATAAACAAAAAACCCCTATGAAACAGCTTTCCCTCTAACATCATAAAATGATTCTCAAGGAACTATGGAAAAAAATTACTATTTTAAAAAGCATTTTAACTTCTTTTGCTGGGTGACTGCCAATTCTTAATTTGTTGATATTTTTATTTTGCTTTCTTGGGTCTCAAGTGGAAGATGGACCATGTCTTGAAACATAGATAACATTTTTGTCCTTAAGTAATCTTCTCCTAGGAATGATGCTGCATGCATAAGACATCTGACATACAATAGACCAAACTAAGCTTTTGTACAAGTCTATTAAAGTCAATGGAGTTACACTAAGAATGAATTCGGCCCAATGAAGTATTCTGGAGAATAATGCGAAGCCTATCCAATTACGTACAAGAAAATAGAATACCAAAGCAGCACAGTTGGACAATTTAATCCTATTTTAATTTTGTCTCGAAAGCTTCTTGGTTGCTAGTTTCTATTCTGCATAAGTTTTTATACTGCAGTCATCACCACAATATCCTAGTACCTTCCGATAATGCATTAAAAAGTGTCACCAACATCTGGTACATGTTTGTTTTCTCATCTTCTCCAATGCACTAGGAAGGTCTGTTTAGAATGAATAATTATCAGGAGGAAAAGTTATTTGTCCATTAAGACTACTAAAAAAAAGGAACAGCACTTTTTACACAGAGGATCAAATACTTTGGGGGAAAACAATTGTGTTCTACACTAGCAATACAGCTTTAGACTTACAATGTTTTAAAAGTACTTTTTGCAGCTGTCTCAGACAAACAAATACATTCATAATGCTTTTCTATACCCAGAATTGTTTAAGGCAAAACCTTGTGAGAAGAAGACAAGTTGTCAGGTCAGTAGGAATCAGTGGCTCACCTCCTCATTGAAGATGCTTGGCCATTTCTGAGACTGGCAAGCTGAGAGCAGAGCAGGAGAGGAGAGTTTAAGGCTTGTCTCATGGGGTGCTCAAGTGCCAGCTGGAACAGACAGCAGCAGTGTGCACACTGCCCCTCTTCATCCAGAATGGGAAGGAGTTGAGTAACCATTCACACAATGAAATCAGAAATAAAGGAGAACATGGGATTTGAGCAATCTCCATTATGAATGTGTACATTGCTCAAGACACAAAAATAAATAATAACAAATTTTAGAAAGTTGAAGAAGCCATCAAAGAGAGCAGAAGTACCATGTTGCATTAAGTGACTTAATGCCACATATGCATTCAAGCCCCAGGCTCAGTTCTTTCAATACATCTCAGATAGATCATGCAGTTGTTTGATCATCTACATTTGAATCTTATACATCCAGTTCAGATGAATCCTAGTAAGCACAGGAGTTGTTACTCTCTAATTTGAATTCAATTGAACAGCATCTGTGCAAAGAAGCTAATTACACAGATTTTTCTGTGGTCATTATATGAAATATTTCCTCTTTTCCATTTGAGAAACAAGGCTTTTGTTAGCTGTGCACATAACCATGATTCACATTCATGCCTATCACTAACATTTTCTTTGTGGGTTCTTTTTCATCAGGTGTTTATGTGAGTTTGATTCCGTCTTCTTACACAGGGCTGCGAGATAATGCCCTGGCTTTCTCTTAACAGTCATTTCCTTGGGCAGGAGTGTTTCTGTTCCAGCTCTTTCATCACACACTGCTGGTGCCCACAGAGTTCAGGTGCTCCTGTAAGTCCCATCTCTGTTACTGCAAAAGTTTCTGTTGACTATGGGTTCTCTGCAATATGATTTATTTCAGTAAGATTTTTAAAAGACTGATTTTAAAAAAATGTAAGTAGAAGAACTGGGAATCTGAAATGCAAGATGGAGTTGCTTCCAAACTAATCCATCTTGGAAGAGAGTCTGGGAATAGTTCAAACCACTTTGATGAGCTGTATTCTTGGAGGGTGCATTGATACAAGTCTTTTTCATCTGACAGTTTACACTGAATAAAGGCCTTGAAAACCCGTGTGTGTTCTGCTAGCAGGTGGAATGGGTCTGGCTCCTGAGAAGGTGGTCAGTGGGCGAGGAATATTGGCATCACAAAGAAACTGAAGCTGATGAAATAAAATGAAGTTAGCAGCAGTGGCTTTCTCCCTAGTACTGAAGAGAAACCGTAACTTCATCTCCATTGCCCTGTTGCAACTCCAAAGACACCACAGAGCACAGAAACTTGCTGAATGACTGAATCTTGCAGTCAGTACTCTCAAATGCCATATGCATGTACTTCAGACAAGCTGTGATTTATTTCAGCAGTAGGTCTATGTTTGAATCCTGTATTTTGTGAATGAACTAATCTGCACAATCAGTTTTCATAAACATTTGTGATAACTGCTATAAACGTTGCATTAGAACAGGACCAGAATCTGCTGTTGGTAACATGAATCTCCTCTTCTTCACTCCTGAGGGAGCTGCAAACACAGAACAACACCCAGCTCAAACTGCCTTTCTTACTCACTTTATCTTGATGCATTCTTCCTGTTTATTATTCTCTCATTAGTGTTAGAAAGGAAAATACATTCTTCTCCTTGCTCTAAGACTTATATAGATTATGTGTTCTAGATAGAAAGAGCCACTGTTGCCTCTTGCATTGTTTTTACCCCAGGACTTCACTGGTGAAAGAACCAGACCAAATTCTTAAAAATAAACTGAATTTAGAAGTACTGAGCTAAAGGCAGGAGCATTTCAAGAAACAATCAGAAACCATTTTGAAAAAGCAAAGACATAAAAATAAAGCAGACTAAATTGGGTTTTATTCCCTACCAACCCCTACCTTTTGATAGGTGACTCTTTAGCAAGGTAAAAAAAAGATTTTATCAAAAATATCCCTATCATTTAGGCACTGTAATAACCTGCAATCTACCATCTTTCAGGACTCAGAGAGGTTAGGTAACCTCCTCATTCAGCTCCTCATTCTCTATCATTTTCATTCTAAGTACCTAAGACAGAATGTTACGGGAATCTATAGTTTGATTTCTGTTTGAGATGAATTAGGGAATGATAAGTGGTGTAATTGTGTGTATTGTTGTCTTTAAAGATCTCACTAATGATCAGCAGTATATCAATGAACTACACCCCTTCTGTTACCAGCATCCATATTAATAAAGGACTCCAAGATCACCTCCATCTTGTATCAAAAGCATTTTGTCTTTACACTTCTATCTAAACTTTGGTGATGAACTGTAAAAGGCAAATGAACTGTGGCCAGGTGGGTAGATTTATCCTATCATGATATTATGACATTTTACTTAATCATTACATTACTTGAATTACTTGAATTACATTACATTACATTACTGCATTGTGCTGCTGCAGAAACACAACAGAAAGCTGTAAGAATGCATCATGGCAGTTAGCACCTGTGGAAGGTAAAGATGCTTTGTATTGCTGCTGTAGTCTTAAGGGGGAAAAAAGGGATGATCTAAAAAATCCCCCAAAGACTCATTAAGAAGCATTCTATTTGCACATTAGTGTATTGTGCTAAATTTACTTGCCAATTTTGATGTCAACAATGTCTAGTACTAATGAAAAGCTTATGCAACATCAGAGAATTTAGTAAAATAAAAATAAAAATTAAATTCAGTTTAAAGACTTAGATTACACCAAAATGTAATTGCTAGTTCAAGATTACACAAGACTGTAATTAACAGTTCAGTGTTACAAACACTACCAAAAGGCAACAAAGGACACATTTACAGCAAGCACAAACACCATTGCTAGCAACGTTTTAATATCATGTGTTTTTTCCCTTCTACTAGCAGTTCAAATGGCATAGATAAACTAGATGTCAGTAGGGGAATCTGGCCAGTTCAAGAAGGGTCTTAAACAGCTGCTTAAATTCACCTCTCTCTACAAACAAATTTCCTAAATATATGCTTGACAGTAGCATGTGCTAAGACATTATTTCTTGCAGGAGCACACACATGAATATTTTCCTGACTTGGAGCCAGAAGGGTACAATCCTCATTTTAAACCCTTCCAATCAAGGCAAATAAGAGTTTAGAGTCACTTTGTTAACAGGTTTGTTATAATTAAACCACACTTGTCTCCAAAACATGTCCAATAAAAGGAAGACAATTCTTATTCATGTGTGGTCAGGCCCTATGGGGAGATTACTATGAAGATTCAGGGCTGATCTGGTCTCTGTAAGATTGTGAATTTCCTGCCTTTTATGGAACTTTTAATTAATTGTGTTAAAAAAGATGTCAGGGGATACCAGTTTTAACAGAGGGGCACTGTCCATAAGATGGACCATAAATTTGAAGCGAGAGAGGAGCTCATCAAAGCAAAGACAGCCGGAGGCCAAATACAGGCTTACCTAATGTAGTAGAGTGTGCAAAAACCAAATTCAAACATATATTCCAGAGGGAAATGCTGACCCTGAGGCATTCTTTCCATCAAGGGTGATGCTCATTTCCAACCCCTTTCTAGATCCTGCTATGGGCTTTCAATACTGCTGACCAGTGCATGCTACCATTTTGCCTGAGAGAACTGGCAGGGCATGTGGGCGTATTCAGTAATTTAGAAAGATAAAACAGTGCTCAACAATAAGAAACTGCATCCCTACTGCTGGAGAACTCACCCGCAAAGACTTGCAGGACACAGTTCTGTCTCCATGAAGACCCAAATTTCTCTCCATCTTTTTGGTTTCTCTACAGTTTCAGGGTGAGCTGGCTAGAAAGCATGGGCTGAAGCACTGGTGGCAGAGGGAAACCATTTACTGTGTACATGGATCCCCATTATCATTAAGGTCCAGCTTCTGTGTGAGATCGTGTCATGGTAGAGGAATACCAGAGTAAGACAGATCCCATGAGACTGGGCAGTGGGAAGCTTTCAGAGAGAATCATGCAGCTACAGTGCTGCCTTCACTGATTAACTGCCTCAGCTCATATGGTACAATTCACTAATCCTAAATTGCATCATTTTGCATCACAGCATTTGTACATGTGTGTTGCTGCATCATGCTGCAGCTTTTGTACTTCTTTTCTGTCGCTGCAGGTGCAGAGGTTGCCCCATTCTGGTGGGCAATGCCTTGGCTTCAGCCAGTCATACCTGTATTGTCTCTCCACTGAGCTGCAGCTGCCTGATGCAGGTGGGGAGGCAGCCCTCGGTGCTTGGGAAACCTCCTTAGGTCTGTGCTAATACAGCAGGTCCCCTCAGCAATCTAAATTTTACCTTCCCTTTACTCCCTGTTGTGTTCCCTAAAACGCTATTCTGAGCACTGGATTTCCAGATTTACCATTCATGCACTCCATGGTTAATGCTCACTGGAATTTTACCCATGACCAGTTTGTTGAGGTCTCTTTTCCAGCACCATGGAAGTTTCCAAGAGCGAGACTTACCCAGGTGTGAGACAGACCCTCCCTCATGCCTCCTTTGGTGATCTAACAAGCTGCTTTGGGAAAGCACCTTCCCATCCACTGCCTTTGTCCGTCACCACTTGCTGCTGCACCTGTGAGATGCATTTCCTCTGACTTTCTCATCTTTATCATAATTTTTCATGTTACATTTATGTTTTAAGAGCATGCTGGTGGGCTTTCATTTTCACAAGCTAGGTGTAGCAGTCATCTGCTACATTCATTCTCCTGCCCAGAGAAAAGAAACGAGACAACCTCAACCACTACTTCAGTAAGGTCAGGCACTTCACATACCACTGGAAGGCACATCTTGGTGTGGTGGTGTGCTCGAGGCCAGAGGGAGAGCACAGCTTTCCACACCCGAGGAAGCCGTATGCCTAACACAAGTCTGGGGAGTGCTTCTCCCTTTGGGAGTCCTGCAACAACAGGGACCCAAGTAGTTTTGGTACCAATACCGGCACTCTTGATATGCTAGTTTTAATTTTTGTTCTCTCCATATTATCCTGCTGTGTTCCCTGAAAGACATCGTGCTGTAACAGAGCTCGGACAGACCACTGGTCCTACCTGTATCTCTGCTCACTGAACACGAGCTACCATCTCTGGCTTGCAATGAAGGTGCTGTGGTGGGACTAACAGCAGGAGCTTCTGGCACGCTGAACTATGGCAGCTTTTGTCAGCTTGGGGATTCAAAGGCGAAGTTGTACAACAAAGCAACTGGAAGAAAAAATACTCATGAAAGTCTCTTTCAACAGCCACACGTTAAAAGGCCTATGTAAAGCTGAAAGAAAAAGATTACTTGAAGCATTTTTAACTTACTATTGGCTACATACAGTAGATAAATTGTTAACTCAAAAGGATTTTAAATATACTAACAACACTTTTTCAGTTTTTCCTTTTCTCTATTCCTTCTGGTATTTGATGGTGAAAACAGAGGATTTGCTTGTGACTTGCCTACAGATAAGGTATCTATCAACTTTTCTTGCACAAGCACTTTACTGGTAGGGATGTCCATACTGGGGCAGGGGGAAACGCTCATCCATTGTAAAGATTGAGCTGTATTCCCTCTATGCCAAAAATAATAGATCCATGGACCCAGAAAAGTTTCATTCACATCAGAAACTTAAGAGCCAAATATATTGCCATCCTTATGAATATACTTTTCTTAAAACAACCACATCTGCCCTCACTGTGTCCTTTGATGTTTGAGAGTGTGTGGTGGCTTTAAATGACTTTTAAAATGTAATTTTCACATTCTTGTTTGTTTTGACTGATTTCTTAATACAATATAAAGTACTTGCCAGAACCAATCCTTCTCTGTCAGACAAAGGCACCAAAGTAAACATCCCTTGATTTGTGCTTGGCAGCAGTTGAAGAGAACCCTTGTCAATAGAAAATTTCTTTTACTGCTGAAACAATTGGTTATTAAATAAATACTGAGTGATTTTTCAGGAGCATGCAACTCCTACAGTGTATTTTTTCCAGTAGATTTTTCCATTTATGCTTTTAATTTCACCTTGGCTTTTTCCTTTACCATAAAGAATATGGAATTTTTCAGAGAAAAATGATGGAAGCCTTGCATCCACCTTCAATATGTACATCCTTGACAAGCCCTTGACAGGACCTTGACAGGCTGGAGAGGTGGGCCTGTGCCAATCTCATGGAGTTCAACAAGGCCGAGGGCCAGTTCCTGCACCTGGGTTGGGGCAATCCCAAGCACAAGTACAGGCTGGGCAGAGAATGGATAGAAAGCAGCCCTGAGGAGAAGGACCTGGGGGTAATGGTGGATGAAAAGCTGGACATGAGCCAGCAGTGTGTGCTGGCAGCCCAGAAAGCCAACCGTATCCTGGGCTGTATCCAGAGAAGTGTGGCCAGCAGGTCGAGGGAGGTGATTCTGCCCCTATGCTCTCGTGAGACCTCACCTGGCGTACTGCATCCAGCTCTGGGGCCCTCAACATAAGAAGGATATTGACCTATTGGAATGAGTCCAGGAGAGGGCCACAAAGATGATGAGAGGGCTGGAGCACTGCTCCTATGCAAAAAGTCTGAGAGAGTTGTGTTTGTTCAGCCTGGAGAAGACAAGGCTCTGGGGAGACCTTATAGCACCTTCCAGTACCTGAAAGGGACAACAGGAATGCTGAAGGGGGACTTTTTACAAGGGTCTGTACTGACAGGATAAGGGTTAACAGTTTTAAATTGAAAGCTGGTAGATTTAAATTGGATAGAAGGAAGAAATTCTTCCCGGAAAGGGTGGTGAGGCACTGGAACAGGTTGTCCAGAGAAGCTGTGGATGCCCCATCCCTGGAAGTGTTCAAGGCCAGGCTGGATGAGGCTTTGAGCAACCTGGTCTAGTGGTGGGTGTCCCTGCCCACA
This sequence comes from Eurypyga helias, assembly GCF_000690775.1. Lineage (NCBI taxonomy): Eukaryota > Metazoa > Chordata > Aves > Eurypygiformes > Eurypygidae > Eurypyga > Eurypyga helias. The sequence continues at coordinate 32,338 of NW_010256784.1, read as the reverse complement.
GCAGGGGGGTTGGAACTAGATGACCTTTAAGGTTCCTTCCGACCCAACCATTCTATGATGCTATGATCCTGAATGACAGGTTGGTTAATTGAAATATTTAGTCCATACCTGGACCAGGATATTACACTGGGTAGCCCTGCTCAGTACCCATTCTGATTTCCATCTGGTTAGGCATCTTTTGAGGATCTTGGGTGTAAACATCTGGCTTTGCTACCTTTCAGTAGATACTCACATTTGTCTTCTTTGTTGATGAGATTTTTTTGTTTGTTTTTTTTTTTAAATATGATGTGGTACCAAAACCATACTAAAATCCCAGATACAGTACATCAACTGTTTCTGTCTTAATTACAAGGCCTGCTACCTTGCTATAGGAGGAAATAATCTTGCCAGGATTTTCTCTTGATAAAGTTGCCCCCTTACTCCTTGAGACCTCCAAGCATACAAGTGGCTTGATCAGGGGAACAGCAGAGAGCTGCATAGAACTAACCACTCAGCAATTCCCTGCTCCTACCCACTCCACCTTTAAAAAAAATAAGCATACATACCTGTTTTTTTTTTCCTTCTTCTTCTCCCATTCTTACTGATTTTTTGAAGAGGACCACTGGTAGGTCTGAGACAGCTTTAGCAGGATCTTTAGCCTAGGAAAAGCTCACCTGACATGCCTGGCTGGAAAGCCTTCAAGATAACCCATGACCAGTTTACTTTCTGTTGTCCATTTTACTTGTCACTTGTATTAATTTCATGAGCAATTTGCTCACAGCCAACCTTTCCTTAAAGAAGATTGATGCAAAAAGTATCTTTAAAGTTCAAGATGGATCTTGAGTTTATATTAGCCTCCATCTCCCAGTTTCACCTCCCCACCATGCAGCCTTCCCTGCTCATTACACATCACTGTCCCCTCTGCGAACCCCCACTCCTGCTTCCCCACTTCCCTTTGCTTCCTGGCAGACGCTGCCCTACTCTTTCTGAGTAGCAAAGCACTAGAGCAACAACATCCACGTCATCCTGTTTGCTCTGTCCTGGTTTAGAAATCACCACTGACAAGCACGTGAGGAGGTTTGAGGGAGTTTGTCATGTGGTCTGGAGGTGAGATCACAAGGAGGAGTAGCACTTGTGGTACAGGCTGCTGGGACAGCCAGCTGCAGAGATGTCATGGGGTGCACACCTTACTCTTCTCACTTTACAATGTTCAGAAACCCGGTGACTCCAAATGTGTAAAAATTGCCTTTTTTTTTTTTCTATAAGAATAATCATTCAAATTTCAGACAAATTTGCCCTAATTCTACACATCCTTAACCAAATTTAAAATCTATGAATAAATGTCTAGGCATTGCAAGCGTTTGTGCCACACACTACTGAAGATACACCACCTCAACTTTTTAACTCATTGCAATCCACAACCCTGTTCAAATTGCAAGCATCTGTCATCACTCCACTGAGGAAAATCTTCAAAAATATATTAATTTAAAGAAATAAACAAGCAATGAATTGTTTTCAGGACACAGTGACCTCTGTGACAGTGCTCTTGCAGATGGGGAAAGCGAAGTCTAAATGAACTTTCTTACTTTACTTGTGTCAAGTATTCTGTTTGAACTAGTCAATGGGATCTAAGTATAGTATTTTGTCTAGTGATTTGGGGGTTGTGCCTTGTGTGCAGAGCAGAAGAAAATACATAAAAACAATACAAGAAGTTGAATGGAAGGAGCAGAACATGATGCAACATTTCCTTAAGAAACCCAATAGCAAGGCAGGCAGAGGGAGATGGGGGAGGACAGGGAAGGAGAGCTAAGGGGCTGGAGATGGTCAAGGCTGGGAGGAGCTGCTGGCTTGGGGCCAGGTGTGTGCAGGCCATGGGGGAGAGGATGGGTGGCTGCGGGGGCTGCCAATGCTGGTGAGCAACTGCCCTACAGCTTTAATAGTTGTGCAGTGCAGAAGATAAAGCCACAGCAGGCAATGTGACCTATAAAGAAGAAAGTTTTTGTTGAGCCCAGTCTCATTAGTGCTACACCACAAGCGCACGATGCTGCAGCGGGTGAGAACGCATCGTGCAACACGAGCCACTGACACGAGGTAAATGCACACTATGCTACACTGGGAACAAAATGCTCCGCTTCTCTTCACATTAATGGGAACACAGGGCTTTCTTCCCTTGCTGCCGTGCAAAAAGCACACCCCGTGATATCCACAAAGCTCTTCCTCCCAATTGTCTCTTTGAAGCCAGTTCAGATTGCTCTACAGGATTTCCCGAAGGTGTCTGGCACCAACTGGTTCAGCTCTATCTCCTTGGTCAAGGAGACAGCCGTGATTTATGTTTCAGACAAGCAGGAGCAGCTGGCAGGTAACATCTTTCAAGAAGCATCTCTCAATGTCATCATCGCTCAAGTCCTGGGAAATGCAGCCTTCCTGGTCCTTCCCACATGGTTGCTATAGGGATGTACAACCAGATGATGCTGAGGTACATTTCCCTGCTCCTACCAGAGGCTCAGTCGCAGGTCAAAACACCAATGCCTCTAGCAAAACTAACCACCGAGTAATTGGCCTTTTGAATACTGGGTCAATGGCAAGAGGAATGGGTTTGCATCCCCTTGAGATGTGTAAGCAGCTCCTGATATTTTCTGTATGTGAGAGGGGGAGAGCTGGCTTTAGCTCAAGAATCGGGGTCTAAGCTTTGTTTAATTTTCCTCTTTGGATGTTCCAGCGATGCTGGCTGAGCACTAACAGCTCAGCACTTTGGATACCTAACAAAACTGCCTCTTCTCCCAAAGTTTATTTTATGGTGCTTGTATCAGTGCAGTTCAACAAAGAACTTCTGAGTGAAGATCATGCTCTCCCTCATTTAATTATGTACTGCATTTGATTTCCTAAACCTGTGCATTGGGCTGTGTTGGGAAAAAACAGGGGAAGTATCTGAAATTGTGGTGTGGTAAAAATCAAGCTGAAAAGAAATTTCATGTTTGAATTTCTTGTAGAAAAAAAAGCCTAAGTTTTATTTTGATTTTTTATTTCTACGCTACAAAGAGGGAAAGACAGAACACCTCCGCCTTTTTCCAAGGATGGTTCACTCTCAGCTAAGAGTGGGTTTAGCCCACAACTCGGGGTTCAAACATCTACAAGCTTGGAGGTTCATGAGATCTGGAAATAAAAAAGCTTACCAGTTCTAGGCCACCCCTCAGTTTAATGGAGAAAAAAAGGAAGAAAAGCTTGGCAGATGAGGTTTTGCAATTTAAAAAATAAAGAAGCCACCCCATGAGTTTTATATCTAACCATCTGTGGCCATATACTGGCTAATGTGAATAAATCTTCCTATTCTACCCCCTGCTACAAGATTATGTATCACAACCTTGTGAGTTGTGCTTCTGCATGGTCCAGCTGTTCCTGAAGCCAGCAGAGCTACACAACACACTTGCGCCTCGTCTCTGCTGAAAGAAGGGATAGTTCATGCCTGGGGAGTGTGTGTTGGCCAGGCAGTTGCAGTTCCTTGTGCACACGCGTATGCAGATCCCACCCACGTTCCCTGTGACCAGGTTCCACCACCACCTCTCTAAGAATGTGAGGGACTACCTGCAGCTTGCAGCCTTCAGGAGAGGCAAGCACGGATGGGCTCAGGTTTTAGAGATGCCTGTATGAAGGGTTTCCAGGCAAGAATATCCTTCTCTAAACCAGGAATTAGCTCTGTGTTTTTAATAACGGTCAGTGGGCAACATTAGAACATGTAGGACTCCAATGTAAAACACATGCTCTCAAGTACCTTCTGGCTGCTACCTGGAATGCTGCCTCATACAAGGTGTCATTTTATCTTAAAAATATTGGTTGAGTGATCATCTAGAAATCTGCCTTGCTTTTGTTTTGGTTTTTTTTTTTTTCCAATCTTGCTTTACATAAAATACTTGACATTCTCATGCAGTAAACAGAAATATTTTATCCTATTTGGTTAAAATACTGTGAAGTACTACCACATACTCACCTTTGGTCTATTTTTTACACTGATGTGATGAATAACAGGAATGAAATCTGAAAGACGTCCAAATCCAGGCATTAAGAAATATGCTTATCATGACAAACCTTTACTGAAAAATTAAAATTTTATTGAGTGAAACAATTGCTTTTACATTAGTACTTCATTATTTTAGATAGGAATAGTCATATTTTTGCCATTTGCTACCATATTATAATTTCTGTGTTTCCAAGATTACCTTGTATTTCATTGTTCCACTCCTGAAATAAAATCAAACAAAAAGAAGTCCCCACACTATGACTTTTCTTCATAAAACTAAAAAAGACAACTGTAGAAGGAAAAGTTACAGCAGTAAAACTCCCCTCATAAAACTCACATTACACTTGGTAAGCCTCAAGCTGATCTGGAATTTAAAACCAGGGGATTTTAGGAGCCAAAGTATAAAGTAAACCACTATATGCTTAAACCTTTTGGTTGGGTTTGTTTTTTTCAGTTTGTTGGATCAAGAATTACACACTACAGTGTATCGATAATTCACTGGAGCTTACACACATATTTTTCACATTCTACCTGTCTTTGTGCATTATTTCTACAGTCTCTTGTCAAGTTATATCCAGCCGTCTGCCCTTTCCACCCAAGCACTATTGTGTGATTAAGCCTCTTTTTGATTTTCCTTTTTTTTTTTTTTAAACTAACTTTTTCCACACTTTCAGAACGTACCTGTGAAGTTTCATTAACTACCTGCATGATTTATATAGCCTCACTGACCTGGTTTCCTTTAGATATTGGTGTTTCATTTCCAAAATAAACAAAAAAGTCAGAGATTTGCAGCTAATCCTGGAAGTGTCACAAAATTCCTGAGTTTTGGCCTCAGAATTTTATTCTTTGCTGAGAGAAAATGAGCCCTATCTAGTTGTAGTGGTGTAATATGGTTTTTTACAGTCACTCAGTTTTTCTAATTAAAAGCAGGAAAAAGGATGGAACATCGATGTAAAGAGCATCAATGTGAAGGAATCCTCCAGAGGCTGCAAGGAGCTTTCCCTGGGTCCCAGGGCAGCAAGCTTAGACCCCTGGGAGCTGAAGGCACAGACCCCTAACTTTTGCCCTAACTGGCAGTATGAAGGACTAAATGTTAAAGGGCTTACCCTCTAAATAGCATTATCATTATTATTTTTATCTACCAGCATCTCCCCTTGTTGGAATGAATAAAGGACATGAAAAAGGCCACGAGCTTTGAGGAAATAAAAAAATAAGTAAAAGACACTTAAAAAAAAGTATTCTTGCAATGAAAAGCACTGGGCTGTAGTTTGGGATGGCTGCAGCATGTGGGTGAGGTAGGCGCACCACTGTGGCAGAGAGAGGCGGCCTCTTACAGCGCTTGCTGAGGAGTAGCTGCTCAGTCCAGCAGTGTCAGCCCATGTGTTTAGTACAGCAAAAATCTGTACTGTCTGTGGCAAGATTAAATTAAATATTCACCTGGAATCTGCCATCTCCTGCATCCATGTGAACTGGGCTATTTAAACAGACTAGAATGCATGGGGTAAACACATGTGAGCAAGTTTATCAACACACATGGTTTTGCCCCATTATATCAGGCACATTATATAAACCAGCAATGGTCAGGTACCAGCACCACAGGTATCAGCACCACAGATGTGCTGTCAGGAATGGTATCAATGACAAAGTGATTTCTGTAGCTGTGGGAGTATGGATGTCTTACATGGTTGCACAACTTATTAACAAATGGCACTAATTAGAACCTATTTCTGAGTGCTTCACCCTACCTCAAGGCAAAAAAGAAGCAGCAGTAGAAAAGCTTCAGGAAAGAGTAATGGAAGGTGTCAAGCATGGAAAGGCTGTTACCTAAGAAGAAATCAAATTGACTAGGATGAGCCTGGAAAAGAGGCAGCCAAGGAGAAGTATGAGGGATAAAATCATGACATTAGTGTTTCTAGAAACAGCTCAAGTTCTGAGGGGTGTGGAGAAAAGAATGTACAGTCACACTGTGGAACTGCTTTTCCTATCCGAAAAAGTAGGGGACATGTAGCTAGTGTCTTAGGAGTTCCTAAGACAAAGCAGATCTTTTCCACAAAGTATATAATTAAATTATGGAAGATGCTGCTGTGGGATTTTGTGGATGTCAAGACCAGAAATGAGTTTAAAACAACATTTAAAGAAAATAACAGAAATCCATGAGCAAGAATCAAACTCACAGACACAGACATAACCTCCACCTTAAGAGGTTTCCAAACTGTACATTGCTGTAAGTGAGGAGGTATACTGGAAGCTCACCGTCCATGTGGGCTGTTCATATACATTTTTACATGCATCCACCACCCCCCACTCTTAGAGGCACCCTTCTTGAACCAGCAGATCGTCCACGTGACCCAGGCACAGCATTCTCTTATAGGGCATAGCACCACTTTTTAAAGTAAGTACCTTTCAAATGCAAAACCGTATGAAGTCCATCTGTTCCCCTAGGGTTTCCTTAGTCACACTGCTCCTTCTTGTCATTTGAGATAGGCAGAGGATTATCTAATATGTTGTAATTAAATTATCAATGCACTGTTTCTGTTGTCGAGACATGAGTCACCTTTTCATGCACAGATCTGACTCCAGCGACACAGTTGCAAAGGCATCTTTTCAAACTCTTCTCCTTAACACTGGATTCATTTTTTCTTCTGAGCTAAGCTGTCAGTAAAAACTGCTCTGCAGTGAGTGGCAATCAATCCAGCCTTGTCTCTCAACAAGTTAAGAGTTTTGACACTGTGAATCTCACATAGAGGTTTGCTTATGAAGAGGACGTTTAATCACTTTTTAAAAGCATACTTTTATTAAGATCATCCACTTTTTGAAAGAGAAGTTCTATCTAAAGAAGTAGGCTGTTTGCCTCAGCACCTCTTGAATTTTCAGTAATATTGCCATGTACATGCTTGGGAAGACGTATTTCTTCAGTTTCATCTGACATTTTTCCCTCCCTAAAGTAGAAAGAATTGTCAGCCAGGACGTGCGAGGAAATAGGTCTACTGGTACATGGCATAACAGCTCAGTGCAGTATTAGCTGTTCAGCAACTGGTTGCTTATCTCTTGCATTACTTGAACAACAAGGATTATGAATTATTCAGCTACAGTGTGATAAATATGATACGTTTCCCAGATTTCATAGAAGTTAAAAAAGTGGGCACAGAATAAAGGGATTACATTATGCAGCAGAAAAAAACAGGCTAAGTATGAAAAACAGGCTTTCCTAACAAAGATGCCTATTAAATGGCTGAAAAGTCCCTCATGGGAAGAGGTGGAGACCTCATCACCTGAGATATTTAAAAGCAGACTAGACAAAGCATTCATCTCTACCAGGGCAGAGGAAATGGATAGAATCACTTATAGGGCTTTTTTCTACCCATCTCTGATTTCTATGATTTAATACATTTTTAAAAATGCAAACCACATTTGTATAACAAAAAAAAAAAGGCAGAATCACAATAAACGGATTTTTAGTTGTAGTGTTGCCCAACACAATGAAACGATTTAAAATGGAATTTTTGCTAGCAATTCAGACTGCAAGATGATTTCTCTTTGTTTAAGGTCTAGTACTGAAAGCTTTGCTACTGCCACACACGTCTCTAAAAAGATGATTTACCATCCCCAGACTGGGGGATTTATTCTCTGTGCCAGAACTCTTTATAAACTCCAACGGTTCAACTTTGACAAGAGGAGCTGATACAAAAGGCAGAATGGTGCTTTACAGAAGAGCAATGGAGTACGGGGTGTGTGCCTAAGGTCTGTCAGACTTATAAACTCCCTGAGGAACCTCCAACACTAAATATTTACTGATGCCATTCAAGCTTCTTATCTGCTGGTATGAAAGTAAAAGCAGACTCTCAGAACAGTCTCTATCTCTTTGAATTTCTTAAAATTATTTAAAAATTCTCACTTCATCTTCTTCCCTCATTATTTTTTCCTCTTTGAAGGCACTGCTCCATTTAAAATAAATCGCACTGTCTTGCTTTGTAGAAATATGAAGAAATCTGAGGGGGAAAAAAAATCTGAGAAACCTTGAGATAGTTAAAATGAGCCTGTTTAAGAGTGGAACACTGTGGACCTTTCACCACGCCCATTGTTCACACAGAAGATGAGATCATGACTTCCAACTGCTGTCCAAGAAATCAAGCTGCACAAATTAAATGAACCGTCACTGAGGTAACGTGGGGAAGTGTGGCGAGTCATGGCGGTCCACAGGCTTGGGACAACCTCTCCCTAGTTTTGAATCAGCCAAGACAAGGCAGGATGTACCCACGTGCTTTCCCTGCTTTGACATCAAAGCTGTAACAACCTGCTGCTATTTCCCCTCTGTACCCCATCCACTCTTGCATCCTGGCCATCTTGAAAAGTGTGCTGTCTTTTCAGTATTCATCTTATTTTGCTTGACTGAACTCAGCATAGTAGAAAAGGTTGTTTTATTTCAAAACACTATTTACCCACAGCTCCATAGAGCCTTGTCCCAGCAGAAGGGACAGAAAAGTAATGTGGAAAACTGCGCTGAATCTAACCCTAGAAATGGTTAGAATTAGGAAAAACAATGGTTCTGTACCCTGATAACAAGGAACTCCCTCAAATACATCATCCACCTACCTGTGAACCTCCTCAGTTCCCATTCTTCTGGCTGCACTGTTGTGTAGCCCTGTAGCTGAAAAGCTGTTTTCCAGTACTGTATTTGCCTTTTTGGGCCTGTGATGCTGGAATCATCTGTACCTTCAGGTAATAAAGTCCGCTGGGAATAGCGTCTATTCCTGGACACATCTAAAATGCTGGCAACCCTGAAGTTTGCTAATAGTGTTATAAGGACAAGACTTCACCTATTTTAAGTGTTTTGTATTAGCATATACAGTTTTGCAGGCATATAATCGATATAGAAGCAGCACAAGGCAGCTAAATCAAAGACATCAACCCTTATCTTGGTCAATCCTGTTTGAAAGATTGTAGCTTTAAATTGTTAACATAATAGAGGGAGTATGCTTAAATCTAAGGCTCTCTTTAAATTATGAAGTTCAGTACTCTGACATTTGGAAAGTAAAAATACTCAGCTGTAGTAGCAGTAGCAAATGACTTTAAATTACCAAAACAATTTTCAAGCCCAGAAAGTTCATTATGAAAAACATTAAAATCTCTTTGCACGTCTACCCAAAACTCCTTACTTAAAACACAGCCACTTTGTCCCAGGCACAGACGTCTCTCTGCTTTGCACAGATTCTTAGCTGCAGGCCACCCCCAGCCCCAAGGCGCCTTATACTGTTTATGAACCCACAAGCCCTCCTTTCTATGTAACCCCCTCTCTGCTAATTGCCCTTTAGGCTCTGGGTTCAGGCTACACTTGCAGAAGAGCTTCATCCCCCACTGGGTCCCGCTCAGAGGACGGGCCAGCTCAGCACATCCTTCCTTACGTTGTGCCCAGCAACTACTACTTCATCATCCTGCCCCAGCCCTCTGGGGATGCCACTATATCATACTGTAAATGGGTAGACAGTGAGCATACCATCCATATCCATAGGATAAACAGGAATTAAAACCAAAAAAAGTATCATTTGGATTAAATTAATCCCATAGTAATGAATCTACAACAGTTTGTACTGACTTGAGTCACGTATCTGGGCAAAGCAGGAATAAAATCCTACTGAAAGGGAATTGCCTTTGCGTGCACGCAGTATTTTACAACCACAGGAGCCATTACTCTCTGAGGAGAGAAAAAAAGCTGCAGAAAGGGAAGGAAATGCAGGCAGGTAGGTATGCAGGACTTGATTCCAGCCCCATTTACACTGAGTTAAGCAGAGTTATTCCACTGCAGTGGACACAAACATTTTCAGTTCTAAGTCTTAAGTATGGTGGAGAATAAAAATAATGAGAGTAATATCTGAAGTTCTTCTAGCCCCAGTCACACAGCAAATATCTTCTCCACAAATAATTGAGATTTAGACCTCCTAGCAATTCTCAATGGCCATATTGTAAGTCATACAAGAATTTTATGAGACCAAAGCTGTAATTACGTGCTCTGGCTGAGTGGCAGAACAGCTATACAATCAATATGTTTTTGCACACTCGCATTTTTGAGTGGATTGGTATTGCAGCACAGTCTAAAATAACAGCATAAATTTAACAGGGTGGCAGTCTTAAAAGTAGTGAAGTGTAATAACAGGTGTACTTATTTGTTCTGTGACGTGTAACTGATACCACTGTAATCCTGCTGAGATTAGGCTCTGTTTCAAAATAGAATACGCAATACCTGGCGCTGAAGCTAAGATAATCTTAATCAATTGAAAATCAAATGGAAAAGACAACAGGCAGCACTGCAGACATGTTGTGCAGAAGTAACACGTATATGTCACACATTTGCAAAACCTACTTCCTCTATTAGGCAGCCCTTTATTAGAGACAATATATTCAGACAAATTGAACAAATCCTAAAACATATAAATCCCCAACACTACAAATACATCTTTTCCCAAAGTTATGAAGTACTATAAAACCACATAGGTTTCTATTTTTCTTGCTTTTTGACATGATTGTTGTTGGATACTTAAAATTTATGAGTTCATAGATGAGTCAAAACTTGCAGTATACCAGAACTGGAGATGATACCTCTTCTAACTATATGTGCTTTACCACAAACATTAAAAACAATTACCTAGTAATTTCCAGAAATTCTGAAAATATTTTAGTTACCAAGTCATTACAGAAAAGTCTGAAACATTTCCTTTAATCATTCATTACATTGCTCCATAATTCCAGACACTTGAAAACTATAATTTTGCTATGTTTTCTTATTACATATGTGTCTATATGTACATACACACATATATATATGCACTATTATGAGTGTCAATAAAACGAGTGTCAAGAAAAGCAGGACCTTTACATTTCCACATTTTTCCCTATGTTTGCAATAGGAATGAAACTGTAGATACCACCTGTGCCATCTACAAAAATTGGACCAGCTTGACTTCAAATCATCTTGACAGACGCAACAACCACTTTAACTCTGCTTTTCCCATTGGCATTTTTCATTCTTACCAAAGTCAGTTTGTTTTAAGAATATATTGTTAGGCCACACACTCAGTCTTCATGCAACAAACCCCTCTACCTCTACACTGCTTTGAAATTATTAAATCTGAAAACTATGCTTGAACTGCTCAACTGCTCCTTCTCAGTTTCTACCTTGATGTGCACAGGAAAACAAGCTTGCAGCTGTGGTGTTGACTAGACCTAGTTATACACATAAATGTTAAATATTTCTTAGTTTTGTGCTCTTCCAGTTAAAAAAGTAGCCTAAACCATACAACACACAAGCAAGCCTTACAGGGCCTGATTCTATTTGTGGAATGCCAAATCATCAGTAATTCCTCTGAAGTCAACTAATGGAGACATGCTAATTGCCACATCTAGAGTGGCATCATCTCACAATGGTGACAGAGGGAGTTCAGGGTATTAAACACTCTGAAGGACTATGTGTTAAACAGAAACCGTCCCGAAGTCACAGTACCTCCTTGCAGTGCTCATTCTGTGAACTCAGAAAGCATTAAAAAACCCAAAGATCAACAAAATCAGCAGTTAACCAGTTCAGAATTTTCCTGAAATTTGTATTAGTCATGGAGGGTCCATTTCCTAAGAGCTGGGAATAAAAATCTATCTCAATAGCTAAAGTCACATAAGCCAAATTCTCCAGTGCAGCTACCACAGAGTACGTGTGCATTAAATTGGTCAGGAAATTTGTTAGGAGGACTAATGGGTTGGAAATACGGTGTGGTGGTGGAAATTCTGGGAGGGAGGGTAAGCAGCTAGAGAAGTCTGTAGGAAACCTTGGTTCAGAAATCTGAACCTTCAAAGGGAAGCCTAAAGTTTATGCACACCCTGCAAGAACTCATTAGCAGGAGTATCTCAGGGGGAGTTGCAACTATATGACAAGTAAAGTGGGCTTCTGCTTGGGGAAAGAGTTTTGAAGACATGTTTTTAGCATGGGGAAAAAAGATTCCTCATGTCACAGAAAGCAAAAAAATCTGTGACCACTAGCCTCCCACAAATATTTTTGCTATAACAAGAACTAGAAAAAGCCATGGTAGCTAGTCTTCTCATATTAATGAAGTGATTTCATTTTCTATAAATGATAAAAGCCAGATATTCTGAAGCATGAGATGCTTTGGATGAAGCGATGCTGCACTTTGACCTGGCAGGTGCCTGTTATAGTAATTTTTTCTAGGGTGGGTCCTGCAGCCTTGACTCACAGGATCAAGCCAATAGAAAGCAAAGGGCTACTCATTTGAACAGTGGCAGCAGCAGGCACCAGGTTTGGCAATTTTATTTTATCCCTTTCTACAACCTGGCCTTCTAAAATCAATACATAAATATTATTCCATTTCCATTATTTAGCTTAAAAAACGAGGGAAAAAAAAGAAACCAAATAGAAATAAAGGGACCATATAACTAGGGACACTGCTTCCATTTAGTTGGATGGACAACAGTAAAAATAAATAAGAATAGAAAGACAGGATAAATCAACTATGATACACATGTGGCACTACATCTTATTTTACTTGTTATCAAGATGACATGCAGTCTAGAACTTCATGGCAGACACACTGGCAAAAGCCATAAACCATGAGAATAACAAGGCTCGAAGGAACAAGGCTTACAAAGACAACCCCAAGGGTGACTTTCTTAGATACCAGTAAATAAATCCCTAAAGGCAAGGAACTAAAGTACAGCAACCCTAGCAACCACACTAGCACCCGAATTGAGGTCTGGAAGAGCAAAGATGTGCAGTTCCATACTGTCCAGTTGTGGGACACAGTGGCAACAGAGTCAAAACTCGTAGGCCTGTAAAATTCCACTACAGGGGTTGAGTTCAGAGTCTGAGGACTTTCTCTTTGTACTTCCATGATTGTTATAACCAGGCAGTTAGAAGAGGTGTGAGAAGGGCTAACCAGAGATGCCAACCTTTTGGGAGTCAGCAACAGTTCTGTTGGGTTGTCTGGTAGGCACTTCTTTCCCTTTCCCCCACAAGCTAAATTCAGAAGGATGTTGTTGTCATCAGGAAGACTACTAACCTCATCATCTGGCAGGCATGTTTCGAACCTGCAAAATGGGCATACTATGACTCCTTGTGGGGAATCACCGAAGTCTATAATCTTGCAAAGGCATTTGGCACATACTCTGTGACAACACTCCAGCACTTTTGGTTTTCTCTGTCGCAGGTTGTAGCGGTTGTAACAGATCTTGCACTCAAGCTCATCTGAGCCCTGGGTCTCCACAGACTCCTCTGGTACTTGACTGGTCATTTCTTCTGATGTTTTTTAGACTCGGGGAAAGAGGAGTCAAGGGACAAAGAGGTCACTTGAGTTTATTTTAAAACTTCTTCCCAATGAACATATCACACATCTTAAACAGAGGAGACGACGTTGTCAAAAAGCATCAGTAAGCCTCATCCATTTTCAGCTTCTGCTAGGGATTGTGCACTGCATGTCCTTTACTCTGAGCCAGGGACCCATCTGAAAAAGTTGATGTGGAATTTCTGTGGAAGAAAAGAAAAAACTGTAGCAGGTGAAATATGCGAGTTCCACCTTTCACAAGCTTAGCTTCCTTTGCTAAAAATACCTCTAAAGTAGTTATTTTCTGTGGTCTATGGGGCCTATATAGCAGTGATGCTGATAAGTAGTATCATGATAGTATCACGCTGCATGCATTTGGTCTAGACTTGTAACTTAGACTGGCTCCACCCATGAAGTTCTCAGCAGAAACTGCAATCTAATCACCAATCTGTGACTGCTTAAACCCTGGTTCCCTAGGGAAGTGAGACCTGGCCCCTGGAGCTTTTTGTCTTTCTCCGTAACTTTTGAACCTGCTGTCCAATTTCAAAGCAACCAGCAGAGGGGCAGCAGTACTGCAGATAATCAAGCTTCTAAAAAAGTAGTGAACACCAGCAGATGGGTAAAGAAGAGGGAGGGATATTTAAAATAACTACCATTTATCCAAGAGGGCAATGGTCAGCCAGCATGCATCCATCCTCTGCTCTGAGCAGGCAGGATGCTGCCTGCTGCTTAGCCAGAGAGGACAGCAACATGGGAGGATGCTGGTGATACTGTGGGGAGTTTTTGGGGGTGGAGTGGGTATTGTATTGTAAAGAGGTATGGGTGGACCTAGGTCAAATTTGGAAGAGATTGGGCTTTATTAATTTTGCTGCTTGTGGAACAGCTCATTTCTCTGTCTCTTCAGCTAGCTGCTGAACACAGCTACAGAAAATGAGGGTTCTTGCAACAAATGCCTCATTTAATATGTGGATGACTGGGTGAAGGCTAATGTGTCTCTCAAGGGCGTTTTCTAGATGCATTGGCTTTCAAGTGTTTCATGGCTGCGACAGCTGTTTCACACCTCAGCTAAGGAAAGGCCCGTGGCATCCTTCACCGCTGCACTCCTGCTCTCTGCAGCATTTTTGCCACCAGAACCATCAGACTCCCTTAAAAATATGTTTTGCCATATTTTGTAACCATGCATTTTCATAACTTCAGGAAACAGTCTATCTATTACAAACAAAACATTAACCAGGACTATAGAATCAGAATGGTGTGGGTTGGAAGAGACCTTAAAGACCATCTAATTCCAACCCCCCTGCCATGGGCAGGGACACCTTCCACTAGACCAGGCTGCTCAAAGCCTCATCCAGCCTGGCCTTGAACACTTCCAGGAATGGGGCATCCACAACTTCTCTGGGCAACCTGTTCCAGTGCCTCACCACCTTCTCTGTGAAGAATTTCTTCCTTATATCCAATTTAAATCTACCAGCTTTCAATTTAAAAGCCATTACCCATTAAACCCATTTTAAACTCATTACCCCTTGTACTGTCACTACAGGCCCTTGCAAAAAGTCCCCCTCCAGATTTCTTGTAGGCCCCTTGATGTACTGGAAGTCTGCTGTAAGGTCTCCCCAGAGCCTTCTCTTCCATGTACTCCATGGAGCAGTAACTACTGGCATTTACAAACAAGCTCTATATACCAGAAGATATAAACTTCTCTGAAAATCAGACATAAGCTTGCTCACAAAGATGGGTGTGGCAGTGTATTTTGCAGGGTTTCAAACTCACTCCTCACTGCTAGAGTAGCCAGGAACTTGCCATAGTCAAACGATGGGGGTCAGCGCTTGTGTCCAGCTGCCTCCCTCATTATCAATAAATGGCACGCACATGGAAAGCGAATAAAGTGGCCTATTTCGATAAATTGTTTCTTGACTATTAGTTTTCTTAATTGTTTGATTCCTTTCCCTTTTCCTTGGGAAGCTTTTATTCACTCCTAGCATTCAGATCTTTGTCCTTTTTTTGAAAACATCAGAAAGTTCTCTCCTTTAAGCAATGTGACTGTTGTCAATATACTGTACCTACCATCAGATACAGTAAAGTCTCTTTTATAAGCCTCTTGTTCCTCCTGTGCTTCAAGTATTTTCCATTCTCTGTCTTAACTTTCTGCACAACATAGCTTCTCCTAGTAACATAATTTCTAAAACTCACCTGGGTTTTAAAACAAAGATGTTACACTTCAAACAATGCGGTAAAGAAAGGATGGCAACATAATGAAGAAAAAACGTAGTTATCTTTGAATTTATAACAGACAGGTCCCCATTCACGTTCAATTTTTTTAACCTTTTTTCTTCCTCTTCCAACTTACTTCCTTAGTCCTTTAAGTTTACATCTCTGCTTTACTGTTGATTTAATTATTTGTAATGTGACTACATTTGTGGTGTGTTCTGTTAGGCAAAGGAAACACAAGAAGGCTGATCCATTATTTTCAGAGTATATAAGCTATTATACAATCTTATAAGAGACAAAAAGTACATCTTTTACAGATCTTATAACCTACTCTTTATCCTTCGTTACACTGTGTGCTTCCTTACTAGTTTCGACTACTCTTTTATTTTTATTTTATTTTATTTTATTGCAAATATCATCTTCTGGATTACTTTTAAGCATATATAAATGTCATGAGATGATAACTTTCTAAAGGATGAAGAAACCACAAAATGGGCCTAAAAAAGCTACAGGCAGGCAAAGCACTGCTGAAAAGTTAAGAAGAAAAAACCCAAAAAAACCCCAAGGAATGGTTTTGCACTTTTACATCTTGATTATCATTCATCTTCTCTACCGCACGTGAGTTAGGGTTGCTAACATGTTCATGCTTCACCGCTAAGGGTGGCAAATGTATTTCTGTAACATAAAACTAGATTTCTGATTAACCAAAAATCTTCCAGAAAATGTGTCTCTTTCTCATGGAAAATTGTGACCTTTCTCTGAAATTTCCCAAGTAGAAAATCTTTGTATTTTAGTGTTTATCATTCTAATGAATATTTCCAGTTTCTCACAAAAAGCAGACCACTTCCCAACCATTCTATTCAGACATGGATCATTTCTGCCTGAATGAGTTTTCAAACTGACTGTATTCTCCTGATTCTATCCTCTTTAAGTGACCAAATTTAGCATCATTACAAGAAGTAACAAGTCCCTGGGACTAGCAATGTCCCAATTGCTAAATTGGGACCATTAGCTTCATTTCCAGAACACAATGATCCTCTTATTGTAGTTTCTGTCATGAGCTATTCTACAAATTATTTTCAAATTTTTTTTTTTTTAATGTACTGTACAAGAAAGACCTACTTTCATCATCCTTCTCCCTTCACAGTCTCTTCAAAACACCCATCAGTAATAAAACACCACTTTTTTCCTTTGGCTAAGTTTAGAGGCTGAATTTCTCCTTATGTGTTCTAGTGTGATTACTGCTTACTACTATTCTTCATTTATACATCTTTTCCTTTGAAAATTAAAATTTAGCCACTAATTCCTATTAATGCTATTAATAAATTTTTTTTTACCTTCTCAGCTTTATGGTGGTCTTAGATGCTTCCTCTGTCTTTTTTGCTTTCCCAATTTCTTAGGGAATTTCTATTTTTCCTTTTCGATGCCCACTTTCCTGCTCATTTTTTTCTGCTGCTGAGGACTGACACCTTTTTGAGTTTAATTAATGCTGCCCTGATATCTGTATCACATATACTAAAAAGTTCTCCAATCAGAGACCTATTAATATGTAAAAAACCTGAGGATTTTAAAGACATTTGACTTCCAATTATTCCTTTTTTTTTGAGAAAATGAAACATTTATTGAGAAATATGGACAGCTGCTCCTTCAAGCAACTTCTGCTCTATGTCAAAGATTTTCTAGCTTGTCTTTTGCATGTCTCACAGGTGGGTATTTACTAGAGGCAAGTAGAATAAGGAATTAAAGTAGGGAATAGATTAATTTCTGTCACTCTGAATCCTCGTCCCCCACTAAAAAGGTGGCAATTCACATACTTCTGCTTGCTGTGTGTTGAAAGCAAGAGAAGCTGCACTACTGTGCAGAAAAAAGGGATTGTGTCTGTTGTTCACGTTTTGTCCTCCTCTTCTCTTTGCACCACTTTGTTATGATACCATGAGAAGTTATGTCCCTATTATATGCTCCAATTCTCCTTTAATGTTTGGGATTTTTTAAATATTAGGCTGCAATCTGCACATTCTTCCTGACCTTCAGATCCAGAGGGCAGTCAAGTAAAAACTCCTGAGTGCAAATCCTATGATGGGTCTAACCTCTTTCACTGCAAGCATAAAATTGCTATTGACTTGAGATCAAAGTGAGGTGCCATTTGTATTTGTAAAGCACTATGTTTATTTTTATTAATTCTGATTTTTTTCGTGACTTTAAACTATTCCTTATGTCCAGCTTTCCACCTCTTTTCGGATAGAGGGGTCTCACCTAATTGTTTGATAGCAACAGACACAAGTTACAACTAGAGAAATTTCAATTAGGTACGAGGGGGGAAAAAAAGCACAAGGTGTTCGAACACTGGAACAGATGTTGAGAGAGTAGAAATGAAATCTTCAACCTTACATAAATTGAAAACTTGACTGGATACAATCCTGGTCAAGCCACTCTACCTTAGAATTTGGCCCTGCTTTCAGCAAAGGGGACTGGACTCTTGCTGTAGGTTCTTTCCAACCCAAATTCTATGATTCTGTGTGTTAGTATCCTGAACTTGCTTTATGGAGCCTGTTTAAGAAGCTTTGACTGTTACTGAATGAGACATCAGGCTTATAGTTGCTTATGTAGCTAAACATCTCAGATTATAATTCTTCAATTTAATATATTAATTCCTTTTTACTAGAAAGCCTAGACACTTTCTGCTATTCTATCTTTCATAGAATCTATCTGATGGGATCAACACAATCCAATTGTAGAAATTTAATTCCTGTGGCTATTATGTAGCGCATAACGGCTTTCCAAACAAAATATGAATTACGAGACACGTACTATTTTAACAGCATCCATTGCAGTTTATCCAAGAACAAGCACATCTGTTATACTATGACAAGCACTTGTCTTTTGTGCTACGCACTGCAGAAGTGAATCCATCTCTGCTGCTGGAGCTCTGACTCCCTTTCTTCCCCTTCCCGGTGCCACCTGTCCTGTTCCATGCAGTCTCCTCTAACTGACCCTTTTACTAGAAAGGGAGAAAAGCTGAAGACAGAGAGGCATCCTCTGGATGGCAAAAGATTGGCAGCAGTCCCCACATTGCTCCAGCCGACTGCTGGAGGGCACTCCCAGAAGCAGCGTGAACATCCTCCCTTTTGAGCAAGAGAAGGACACCCAGAGAAACAGGCTGAATAAATAACAGCAAGCTCTTGTGTGTCACCCCAGGCATGGCCAGACAGGGCGCAATGGACTACAGCAGTTTGAACGGGCCACTGTCCATCGGTCAGTTTGCTACTAATCACTGCTGGGTTGCAGACTGCCAGTTGCAGGCTTTCATCCCAGGTGTGAAAGGAAAGGTGAAGGGGTTGTGCAACATGCGATGGCCCCTCTCTGCACTCATCTATCAGACACAGCGTAGACAAAGTGTTCTGAAAGGCCAGAAGCAATTAGCTGTAGATAAAACTCTCACTATTGGAGCTTGGTCATGCTGACAGAGTGAAGTGGATGGGAAATTTGTGCTTCTCCTCCCTAACAAAAGATCATCCTTTCCTAGTTTATCACTTCAAACTTTTATCGTTCATCTCACAGTTTTTTCTCTGTGAAGGGAATTTCCCAGTATTCCACATACAACCTAAAATGAATATGTGAGGTCAGTAATTGACTTCTGTAACATACCATCCATGGAGCAACATGCGACATTTTCAAAGAGTTTCAAAGAGTTTCCCCTAAATGCAAGCCAAGTATATTTAAGGAATAAGAGAAGAGTTAAAAAATAGAAATAAATAAATACAGAGAAACTTACTTTCCAAGAAAAAGAACTTCTTGTACAGGTTCATTTGCAGGGAACACAAGAAATGCCTATTTTTATCCACTCAGGCAAAACTGGTTGAAAGGAGGGAAAGTAAATTAGTAGAGCAGGAATACAGCTGGAAGACTTTTCAGTCTGTTTTCTCTACGTGGAAGTAGTCCAACTTCTCTGGTTTGGATGGAAATACCCATACATTAAGGTTTCTCTTTAGGGAAATATATTGGGTAAATCCCATTTACCAAAATTATTTCTGTAAAATAATCCAGTTATCTTTACAGATCTGTTGTTGATTTTCAACCTCTTTCAATATTATGCACTAAACACTCGTAAGCACTCTCTCTTCTAGGAAGCACACATTCACAAATGTTAGCAATTCACTCAAAAAAAAAAAAAAGCCAACAGTGAAAGCAGCTAAAGAGATAAAACTGCTTTGAAAGAAGAGTTTTAAAAACATATTGAAATACTTTCTTTTGCAAATATAACAGAAGCTTTTTGATCATTTCTACCTTTCCAAACAAACTGCAGTCTCTTCTTCAGCACAGACCGGAAAACCACCATCTCCTCTGGACCATTGCATTCACATTCGAGCAGCTTTGCTGCATTCTGACTCAGCAGGGAATGACCATCGCACTAGATTTTTCCAGTTTGTGCTAAGCACAATGCAACAAAACCCCAAATCCCAAACTGCTTTACTAATCTGGAATTTGAATAGACCACGTTCAAAGTGCCAGGAGCTATCACATGTTCGACCTGTTGCATGCCGCATTTCTGCTAACATTGTATGTGTTTTAACAATGGGCATTTCTCTGTCAACTCTAATCAATGTGAGACTACGCACAAGAGTTACAGAATGTGGCATACAGATCCATGCTCAGTTTATGGTCAGTCGTATAAACTGCTACAAAAAATGCCTCAATTCTATTCACAAATACACAGTTTTCAATGGAATAGGTAATGAGATTATTTCTCAAATAACTATGCAGGGAAGAGAAACCCTGCAACAGATAGGGCAAACATTTGTGTATTATTGACTGCTTCACAAGTGACTAATATCAAACACAAGTATTTTTTATCAAAAGTTATTGTTACAATATTTAAAGTCCTTGTCTGACCTCTCGCAATCCTCTACAACAATATCACCAAAATACAACATACAGAAAATTATAGCTTTTCATATGCAAAGCAGAGTTCACGAGTCTCTGATCATTTAGTATCAGAAGTCATGCAATATTAATGTGCCAGCTTATATTAGAAGAAACCAAACCAACAGTTTGTTTTTTTTTTTTTAATCATTATTTCCTCCCAGTAAGTAAGCAGGGATATTTTCATCTAACACCAGGTTCATTTTATTCAATATTGTGACACTGGCTCTTGGGTACTTTCTACTTCCTTTCTACGTGCATATTCAGTATTACCAGATTCCATTTCCTTTTAACAATATTATCTCCCATACTTTTTTGTTATTCCAATAACTCACATTTTGTGTCAGGTAGTAGGGGAAAATGGTATGAATAAATAGTGAATGCTTACTGAAACCCCACTATCCACAATGGCTTAATTTCTAGCTAGAGGCTACTACAGTATTGATATGAATCTTAAAATAAAACTGACTATGATGTAGAAAAAATGTTTTATTAGCTAGGCTTGTAGACATAAGCAAAATCTCTTCCAATATTTCTCAAGATGGATTTTTCCTTCATATATAATTCATGAGCTATTTATGTAGCAATATGCTGAATGACAATGTGACATGCGGTTGTGGGTTGCTTGTAGCAGTTTTAAGAATAAAACTAATAAAGGACAAAGGATCTGATCTCTTAATAGCTGTTGATTTAAACAGACTATTAATTACACTAGATTGATAAGTAAAAAGAGATGGCTTGAAATCTGTATTTAAAATGGGAACATTTAATTTTGGAAATACACTAGTTAAACAACATTTGTTCCTTTAAAAATTATTTTTAATTGTTTCTCAACCTGCTTACTTGGGCTGTTTTAGTATTTTCTCTTGTACTGTTTTCTCACTGCCAATGGATTTTCATTTATGACTCTGAAACCAAGAAACGATCTATTCCAATAGAACATATTTCAGGATAAAACTCATAACCTTACTATTGTTTAGGGAAAGGTTAGACCTTCTCCTCTTTGATAGTGAGGGTGGGTTTTGGCAGCTCTCTCAAATAAGGTGGAGTTCTGTTTCTCTGCTTTAGTGTCTGTGTCCTTTAGAAGCTCTTCTGAGAATTGAACAGACTGTGGGACATTGATTCTAAAATATGACTTAAAATGATAAGTAAATAAAGACTTACCAGTTTTTCTTAATATAGGTATAAATGTTTAATTATATGACCTACAGATATGTCTGGCATTTATCTTTAAATTAGGCATTATTAAAAGCCAATATGATTTTATATTAGGTTTCAGAATACATGAAGATAACACCTTGTTTTGCTCGCTATTGCATGCTTGAATATAAGTAATTAAAATATAGTCCAGAAATACAAGCAAATAACTTTTCCTTTTTTAATAAAAATTACTGTTGTGCTGGAAGTTATTAAGGGACATACACAAAATAGAAGATCCCCAAAATATGACAGAATTCTTTTTCTTTGGACATATTTTCTGTGTTATATATTTTGGGAGGGACCCGTTGAGACAAAATTACAGAAAATTAATCTTGATTACATCATTCAGTGAGAAATTTCTCATCACACAGGGGAATAATTTTAATCCATTATAATAAGTTCCAATTAAGATTCAAAACAGATTTAAATAGAAACTAAGTTGTTGCATTAGCTTTGTCCTAATGGAGCTGAAAATAATCCCACAACAGACTAGACATGAAGCTGTACTTCTTGCTTTTTCTATTGTCATTAAGAGCAATCTGTCTAATACTTAAGTATGTTTAACTTGGTTCATTCTGTTTCAGACATTCTTAAGGCTATGACTAGGTATCAAGATTTTGTCTATTTTTTCTCCATAGGTTAGTAAAAAAGAAAATAAAAAGGGCGGAGGACTATGCAGGGCAATACTGATACTGAAGTTTATGTAATGTTTACATATATTTGGTAACAAGGTTTTCTGCTTTAAGTACTCCTCAGAATTTGCATGTTATCCCATGTGGAAAGAAAATAGTAAAAAACAACTGTAGTTACTTCAGTCACAGAATATTTGAAAGTCGTAAGTCAAAGTAATGCAAATTCAATACAGATTTCCACTTATAAACTACTTTTCCAGGTCTGGTCTTCCACCAGCATGTCCTTTTTGAAAAGCTGGCAACAAAAATCTAATCCAGCTGATGTTGCAGATAGCCCTAATAGCTTGAAAGAAACAAAAACCAGGAGGGATCTAAGCAAACAATACTTTAACCCGTTTAATATACTAAACTGTAATTTTAATATTTGAATGAGTTCACTTAAAGCACACATCTCAAAATAGTTACTGCTGGGGTCAAAATTGGTTTTATTTTGGCAATACAGCAATAGTTGGCATATATCCCCTCCTCACTTGATAATTATATATATGACTAGAGTTGCAAGGATTTAACTAAGAAAAACTTTGTTTAAAATACTTATTGATGTATTTAAAAAAGAGTAAACACAAAAAATGCCAGTTGTTACGAAAAATATACGTGGTAAAGCTAAGCTGTATGTCTTCAACTGCATTCATGGGAACTGAATGATCCCAACAGACAAGTGTTGATGTGGAGGCATTAACTTTGACTATCAATCACGTGTATTGTCCTCTTACAAAATATTTGCAGAAAAAAGTACATTTGGTCTGATTTATACACAAAGGAAATAATATTAGAAGTGTACCAAATTTGTTTTTAACCGCATTTTTTAAATTTATTTAAAATTTAAAATTTATTTAATTTATTTAAAAATAAGCATTTGTTATTATTACTCTGTGCCAAACAGCCTTATGTATAGTTAACTTTCAGAACT
Source organism: Eurypyga helias (assembly GCF_000690775.1). Taxonomy (NCBI): domain Eukaryota; kingdom Metazoa; phylum Chordata; class Aves; order Eurypygiformes; family Eurypygidae; genus Eurypyga; species Eurypyga helias. Next base: position 9,097 of record NW_010256784.1, on the reverse strand, counting down.
GGTTTTTTTGACAATGAAAGTTCCTTCAAATAATAAAAAAGAAAAACTTCTTGCTAGTTTTTTGTACTAACTATAAGAAAATTACAATTTATGACCTCTATGGTCTTAAGAAAATAAAAAAGAAAATTGTCTGTAGTAGATAATTTTTATTTTCTTTATTTGAGTGCTTCTGCTGAAAATGGAACAGCATCATAATAACTCCAGAAGTATCAGAGCAACTCTTCTTCTGTCTAGCAGGGCTTCACAGTTGCAAGGCTGCTACATGCAAATAAACCACAAAACTACAAAGAACAGTTATTGCATGCACCCCCATCATTCTAGGTGCAGGTACATGAAAAAAAATTGCACCTATTTAAAAAACAGATGAAAGGAGTTAAATTAATTTGTTTCAAATGATATGCACAGATTTTATTTTATGCCATTAAGGAATATAGTAATCCTCTTAAACAAGAGCAGCTTTAAGTATTAGTCTGGAAGTATCTTTGTAACTACTGTGAATAATCTGGTACTGTCAGAGCTCCACAAAGTATTACCCTAGTCTCAGAATCACTGGAGTGTTCTGTTGGTAAGATTTGCTTAACTCAGATTAATGCTTACACTGGATTTAAACATCAGGGACACGGGTATGAATTGTTCTGCTTTTAACATGTTATTTAACAGTGAAATGTGATTTTTTTTTCCCTATTATGAAATGTCAGTGAAATAGCTTTAGTGCTACTGGATAGAGTATTTCAAGTGAAAGACATAATCCCCATGGGCTGAGACTCTATACACAGCAATAATACAAAGACTACACTCCGTAAAGAACCAGTTTGGTATGATTGCTTTCCCAAGAGAAATCCTCTCCATTGGTAGTCTCAATGTCTCCTTGAGAGTTAGCCCTCACTAGTCCTCAGACTTTGGGTCAAGTTCTCCTCAGCAGGCAAAAAAAAATTGGCTCTACTTACTATGTACATGTCATCCCATCCTACATCAATCCTAAAGTATTTGGGATTCTGCTGAGGATGAGCTGAAATATGACATCCTCTGGGTATTTTTGAAGGTATCGTGGTCACCAATGGTTGTTCTGACTAATGCTACTTCTGAGAGCATGTTGAGGCCTGGGATGTCCTGAACTGGGTAAGAGGAGCAGAAACAAGCAAGAAATTAATCCCTAACATGTATCAAAATCCAGTTAAGAATACAATGTACCTCCCTCACATGTGTTTCTGATAGAAATATACTGCCACAACAACAGCTAATCCAACCAAGTCTAAATCTGATCAAATTGCAAAGCAATTGGAAAATGCATTTCAGCAAGTGTTGCCTAAATCTATTTTGGGACAAGGACAACCTGAACTTTCCAAATTTTCCATCAGTCAGAAGAGTTACACTGGTTAAAGCACAAACTCAGTGGAGGGTATGAAACTGTCTCTGCTTTAAGCAGAGCTACAGCATTTTGATGTCATTTGTAACTACAACAGCTGAAATGTTAAACTACATCAAAATGTTTGAAGTGTGCCAGTTGAGCATCTTTAAAATACAAAATCCAGGAGAGGAAAGCATGCTTCAGAAATCTTGAAAGTAATCAAGGCATATTCAGAAACACATCTTGTATATTAAACTAAGTAGAAAGGAAAAAAAACCCACCACCACAAAACAGATAGCACATAAAATGGAATTCTAAAGGTTTTAAAGCAATACAGTCCATAGAAAATCATTACAGTTGCCTATTTGCCTCCTACAGTGTAAACTAGTAGCTGAGACCAGGTATCGGTATTTTCTTTAACTGGTAATAATGAATGGGGATTTTAGTTTAAATGTTTTGCAACGTATAGACCAAGGCTAAAAAACTAGAAAATAGAACACTAACAAGTTCTCGATTTCACTTAATGTAATATAAATCCCAACATCAACACAGCAGCTTTTCAGTGAGTATTCCCAAGGATAACAGGTTTTCTATACAGTATCAGAAACAAGCAGCTTGTCTGAGGCATATGGAATAAAACAGGAAATGAAAAACATTTCTTCTACTAAGAAAAGATTTTTTGATAGAACAGAAACATAACCAAGAGCATCCTAAAATACCAGATGTTTTAAATGACAGTTACCTTTAAAATATTTTAAATAATGAGTCTCCTCTGCTTTGCTTTTACTTAAGCATGTGAATAGGAGACTTCTGAATGATCTACTACATAAGTTTCTTTTCCAGAAAGAGATACTAGAAAGGTGAGTTCATAAGTGACCTTATTTACTGGCCATTAGAGGGTAACACATATTTCACTACGTCTTCATTTCCAGTGTGCTGAATGCATACAATTTGCAAAGAACTGAAGGTCTAGGGAAAAAAGAAAAAAAGAAGAAAGACTAAAGAAATGTAGTTTTTACTTGGAAGCTAAGAAGCATTACTTTCTATTTATGCTATTACTTTTCCATGGAAAGCTTCCTGTTTGAAGCAGCAGTACAGCATACTGCTGTTTGTTAGCCTACTAGACCACAGTTTATATACAAAAAGTTAAAAGTATTGCACTAATAATCAGTGTAAAAGGCAGTATAGCACTCACAATGAATCTGGGACTTTATCACAACTCTGCAAACACAGACTATGTAATTTGTAGCAAGTTAAAATATACCTTTTTCCTTGGGCTTTGCTTCTTGACAGAAGGAGCTCTCTGTGACACTGAATAAAATCCAGTTCTAGTGTCCTGTCCAGAGCCAAATGATTACAGCATTCCTTGAGGACTTCTGAGTTCATACTTGTCCTTCACTGTTTCTGAGGGGCTCTCTGAGAAATAGTACCCTAAACGCCATTTCCCATTAATTGTGGTGGATATATTTTGCAACAGTGAGTACATCTGTACTTTAAACTGCAGTGCAGTATTGATGTAACTGAGCCAGATCTGGTCCTGGAAGCAACCTAGCTGTAACAACATGTAGTTCTTGATGAGCTGAGTAAATCTGGTTCATAGGAGATTCAGCCAGAGTTATATACCATTTCCCACTCCATCATCCTGTGCTAACATGATGAGGTTTGCCTGCAACCTGTGCCAATGTATCTTGCCTATCTGTAAGCTGTCGCTGTACAGTGTTAAGCCACAGAAGACTGCCTTTTGAAATGTGATAGGAGATATCCTAGAAGACACTGAAAGTTTTACCTTCCACTCTCAGTTTCCAAACTTAGATATGTCTCAGTTTGAACTGGGTATCTCAGAGGATCAGTAACCATGGAAAATAGAGACTTTCATCTCCACTTACTCAAAACTTCATGCAAATGTTGTTATTCACATCATATCTCACTGTGCTCCTCCATACAGACATCTTCTAAAGTTTTGTCATGCCCATTAATGCCTTGTGTGTTTGAAGCACCAAGGCTTGCAGTAGAAGGCTTGAGAAACTATCTTTCATAATTTTTCCCCTGAGAGACTCCTGTTTCTGAAGGGCCTTCACAGAACACTGCTATACAGACAGATCATAAGACAAAAGTGGATTGAGGGAGAAGCAACTGCTCCAACAGTGAATTGTATGTTATGTGGATTCACCAGACCAAATAGGTGCTGCAAAAAGCCAATCACCCATCACACAGTCATGGCTACAGTTTTATATACCAGATCAAGTTAAATGACCCAACTGTAAGCGTGGAATTCAAACAGATCAAAGATTAGTTGAACACGTTAACAGTTACAGCTTTAAACAAACAAAAAATTCTAAAATTATATATTCTTAGATATACATCTAAGATTGATTGCTGATGACAAAGCTGCTTCCTTGTACCAAATGCAGTGCATGTATTCAGATAAATGAGAGCCATCCATGTAGTCCCACTGGACTGAATTGAGAGTATGTGGGAAAAGACTGCCAGAACATGCCTACCCCTTGGTGAAATTCTTTGGACTGAATGATTCAGAATGAAATTTCTCACTTCAGCCAGTGCTAGCAGCAATTTTTTCTTATTAATGAAGCATTCCTTTTCTACAGCAAAAGGTGATAGAATATCACACTGTCTATGACCAAATCTCTAGCTTTCAATGACCCCACTCAACTGCATGAAATAAAAAGCTCTGTACAGCATTTTCAATGATGCAATTTATGGTATAGTGCAGCAATAAAAGTATTCTTTAGTTTAAGGCCAGAGCAGTTAAAAGGCTTTTGATTATCAAAATGGCAATAAGGGCGTATTGACAATTCATTAGACACAGATACCGTAAACTAGATCCTCTTGTGTAAATCAAGAGTGATTCAACCAAACGAGATGCTTGCAAATATAATGTGAACAAATCACATCAGCTTTTGTCTTAAAAGAAGACCTTTGTTTGGGAAAAAAAGTATTCTTCCTGTTGCTTTCCTTATGGTAGCCTGTAGTTCTAAAGATGTGTTAAGAAAAACTTAACTTGAGGGATACATTTATCAAATTTTCTCACTGAGATTAGCTTGGAAAAACAACAGCAGTAATTAAATCTTGAATACAAACATTCTCTTCGGACATACATACAGGCCTTTCTCAGGCAAAACTCCTATTTATTGAGGTAACAGGGAGAAAACTGTTAGAATTAAGCACCAGGATAATACCCTATGATTTTAGTGGTTTCTGTTTCACAGAGTGAAAATCTTTTTGATGTTTCTAAGATGTGTCAGTGCTTCATTTATTCAGTTCCTAAGTCTGTAATTCCTGCTAAAGCAAAAGTCAGATGAACTGACCAGAAGACTGACACAAACAACCATTAATTTCTATTTGGCTCTGTTAATAGAAAAAGAAAAAAAAAATTTTCACATTATTAAATCTTGGAAGCAGCTGTGCTTCATAATATGTAACAAACCAGGGAACATCATCAGTAAAGAACTATGATGGCATCTAGTAATTCATAAAAACTGCAAGATACTGTTCCCTACCCAAAAAGATAAACTTCTTTTAATACACTGGATTGTGCAGAAAGAAGCAGACAAGATCTCAAGGACAGTGTTTATGAATCCATGAATTGTGACAGTCCCACTGGCAGGATATACAGTCTGAAGGGCTTACTGATTGAACATTATGTGAATGAGGTATTTGATACACCCACACAGACTTGGTATCATGTCCAGATGAGACATTACAACACAAATGAGTCTCATATTCCAAGAGCATACCAGGTGGAACCACTAGCTTATTACACCAGTGGTTCTGAAAGAACTTTAGATCCCACTCACCATCAACAGCAATCCTTAACCATTTCACTTGGCAAGATTTTAGCATAGGTACTCAGCAAAGGAAACTAATCACTTCAGTGTAATTGTCTTTAAAAACTGTAAGACATCTTGCAGTGACACCATCATTAAGCACTAGATCTAAATGGGAAAAAAGGGACCTTTCGAAGTAAATGCCCACTATGTTTTCTAAGCACTCTGCAGTGACTCCTACTCTTGCTCACACCTGTGCAAAGCCACTGCACTCAATTCTATTGAATTACTGATGTTGCATGAGTGTAGCTGAGCACAGAATACAATTTACAAGATTGCTATCTCAGAGTCTTGTGATCTTACAGAAGAGACCTTTGAATTAGAGAAAAGACAGGGCTGCAGTATGATGAATCTGAAAGTTTTATGTATAGAGTGTGCAGAGGGAGGTGAGTGCAGGTGAAGAAAGTTCAGGAAAAACAGTTCCTAAATTGGCATGCTAAGGAACACAGCAGAAAAGATGTACAGGGGGAGAAGGTTTGAATGTAATAAAACTAAGTTTGAGTTGATACACAAGGTAAATTTGTGGGGAGTTTCAAAGATGCAGAAGTATATGGTTTAGGAAGATGGCCAAAAGAGAAACGAGGGGTTTAGATAAGAGGAAGGGAAGCAATGGAAGTGTCAAGTCAGCTAGGAAAGAGCAGGTTACAGGATCTACGTTACAAGTTGCAGGAATTAAAGTAAATATTAAGGCATAGGCAGAGGTGGAAGGTGAAGAAAATTTTGTGTATTATACGAGAATAGATGATAGGAAAATTTGGTACTAATCTGAATATGGATAAAGAAATGGACAAATGAGATGTGGCTTCTGCTGCCCACCACGCTGACTGAGAATGAACATGACAAATAGTTACAGAATGATAAAGCAGGAGAGGATATAGAAAGTAAATTTGAAATTAATTTTTATACTGGAAATACCAGTAAAATAGCTGCAGTGAAATGTTAGAGAAACAGAAAACCAAAATCCAGGAGAAAACTTACTTTGTTGCATAACCAAATCCTCTCACTATCAAGACCAATCACAAGTGTCAGTAGCTATTAAAAAACCAAACCAAACCAAACCAAACCCCCCAAACCAAAACCAAAAAAAAACTCCACACACAACAGGAGAGACTGGGGAGGAAGGCAAGTGATGCAGGGAAGATAGGAGAGATGCATTCACAACATTTACTCCCTGAGTTGTCAGACCAGCAACATGACAAATGGCTTGGTTCTTTTAACAGTAAATTCTATTGCGGGTGAAAGACTGGACAAGGAGCAGATGGTTGGGTTAACAGCAGATCCATTAGTGTTTTTAAAGAAACAGTATTTTGTCAGACAAGACGCAAACCAACAAGCACAACTTCTGGTCTGCAGTAAAGCTGATAGACATGCATGATTTTGAGTAGCATGCCGTCATTCTGTATGTAGAGAACATTACAGGAGAGGCAAATGAGAGAGATTATTTATGGCTCCAGTCTCATACAGTCAGCTCAGCACAGTGAAGATGACGACAAGATGAGGTCTGCAAACTGGGGAGCTCAGTCAGGGTACTGAATCTTTTTTTAAGTGGCAACATAATCCTCATTGTTTGTGACTGAACCTGTCTCAGTCAACAACTCAGGCGACATTTCAATGCCAGCTCCTTGAAGTTCAGAGGTTTGCAGCCTTCTGATCAAAAAGACCCACTGAATGGATATTTTTCCAAGTGCAAGATTATTTAACAGATGGTCAAAATAACCCTTACTGGGAATATGAAACTAACTCTTATAGTCTGAAAATGCTTCAGCACTTTTTTTTTTCTTGTACCTAGGTGACTCAAATATATTTTTAAAAGAGGAAACAAAAAACTTTAATCCTTACTTGTGAGGACATGGGTATTTGGAACAAATGAAGACAAAAATGTAACATTTAAGAAAGGGCAATAACACTATACTAATCTGACCTCCTGTGCAGTGGAAACCATGGAACATACTCTACTAATTCCTGCATTCTAGTGACTGAATCACAGAATAATTTAGATTGGAAGGAAACACTGCAGATCATCTGGTTCAAACCTCACTTCCTGAAAAGTCTAAAAAACAATATTGCAACGCTGTGTACCAACAGTTTAGTAGAGCTCAATGTGCATTCTTACATAATGGGAGGGTGTTGATTTTACTCCAACCCATGGACTCACAAGCACGGAGGCATACATTACCAAATAGTCTGTCCAGCATTCATAATGGAGATGCATTCCTTGCAATGACATGGTGGAAGGGATGCCAGCTATCCAATACTCATCTTAACTTCTGGCTTTTAGGTCGGCAACCATGTGCTTCTGCTGGATGTGCCTTTCTGTTGTCTTTAGGCATCAACAGCAAGCAAGAACTTCATCCTGTTCTGCCTCTGAGTCATCAGGATTTACTCACTGACCTGTCTCCTCATGTGGGAGTCCTGAGAAGCTGCATGCAGATGTGTGCTGTTATCCTGGTGACCTCCTAATCTGGGTGCCATCACCATCCATTCTTATAGTCCTCCCTTTGTTACTTTGGTGCTCGCACATGCATACAATCCCATTCACACCGATCAAGGTTCCCATTACAATTCTCAACAAAAGTAGAGACAAGTCTGAAGTTGTATTTGCTCAGGGTCTTGTCCATTTCAGTTCTGAATGTCTCCAGTGATGAGGGAGAGTCCACAATCCCTCTGGGCACCTGTTTCAAAACCTGACGCACAGGGAAGAATTCACTCATATTCAACTCAGCTCTTTCAGCAATTCAGGGGCCATATTCAAGGCAACCTCTCAGACCATACACACTGCTACACCGTGTGCCCCCTCCCCAAGACAAATGCAAGATGATAAGGAAGTTCTTCACAGCCACACAAGGGCCAGTAAGTTGTGTAGAGAGGTTTGACGGGCACTGACATCTATCCTCTGGTGGTCAGTACACATCACAGTGCTGCTCTGGAGAAACGAAGCTATCTTAGTACCCCCTTGGCTTCCATAAAACCTAAGAGCATATCTGCTTGGAAATGTTGGTTACTTCTATAACATTTGTTAAATTCTCCCTGAATCTGTTTGGCAGATGACATTTTACCCCTTATCTATATGGAGTTGCCAGCTGCATCACAGCTTGGGGTCTGGTGGCAATCTTCCTCTCTAACATGAGACTGGCCATTAAAGGTGTGTCCTCAGTTTTAGCAAAGGCACAACACAATTTCTGTATGTCTGTCTTCATCCATTTGTTACATATTCATGGCACTGTGAACGAACATTAAAAGAAAAAGACAAACAAGACTCACCATTGATTATTTTAATTGAATCATAGAATGACAGAATGGTTTGGGTTGGAAGCGACCATAAAGATCATCTAGT
>NW_010256784.1:0-304 GCF_000690775.1 Eurypyga helias | reverse complement strand
TACTGGAAGGTGCTATAAGGGCTCCCCGGAGCCTTCACCTGTAGTTCCCCAGGTCTTCTTTTTTTCCCTTTTTAAAGGTAGGGGTTATGTTTCCCCTTTTCCAGTCAGCCGGAACTTCACCAGACCACCATGACTTCTCAGACATGATGGATAGAGGTTTCGCAACCCCATCTGCCAGTTCTTTCAGGACCCATGGATGTATTTCATCAGGTCCCATGGACTTGTGCACCTTCAAGTTCCTCAGGTGTTCCCGAACCTGATGCTCATTAACCATGGGTAGCTCTCCTTTCTCCCAGTCCCTGCC
>NW_010256783.1:0-10369 GCF_000690775.1 Eurypyga helias | reverse complement strand
CTCGGTGTGAGCGAGGAGCTGAGTGCCGGCGGCGGGGCCTGCCGTCGTGGGCTGGCAGAGGTTGCACAGTCGCGCACTCGGAGAGGGCTCCCCTGCAGAAGAGGGGGAGAACGGGCGGCAACAGCAGGTGGATGGACCTTGCAAGTTGAAGCAGGCGTTTAGGGAGGGGGTGTCAGTTACTCATGGCTGTTAGGGTGCGTCCAGAGAGCCCAGATCTCTGCTGCCTCTGAAGATGCTCTCAGGTGCAGCATGGAGATGTTTACTTGCGCTGTAGGAACCGCTTAGCTTTCCTCTTCCCCCGTCTCCTCCGCTCAGCTCTGCATTTCTCCATCTCGTTCACCTGTTGCATCTTGTCAGCCCAGATCGGGAGCTTTCTGGGACACAAACTGGTCTGCGCAGCTGCCTGTTTGCGTGGTGCTGTTGAAAGGTAATTTTGTTTACATTGCTGATGATTCCTTGTTGTGCCATTTCACTGCTGATCGTTGTGCTAAGGTCCACAGGGCTATCACAACGGGTATTTCCTTATAGGACAGACAAAAACCGTGGATCATGGGTGAAAGAGAAATACTTTATCTCCTGAAACTTCCCGTCCCCCCCTTTTCTTTCTCCTGAAGGCACAGCTGGGCCCTTCACTGCAAGGCTTTTTTTGTGGGAGTTTCCAACACTGAGTCATGTTTCTGACTAACTGTTTGGATCGCTGCATGTCAGCCAGTTTCTGGCTGTGACTGCAGGTTATGTTTGTCTGTAGGGAAGAGTCCTCTCAGCTCTACTGCCCATTTCAAGGTACGTGGAGTATCTGCTCTTCTGCAGGTGTCAGGGAGAAGGCTGTACTTGAGGGCAGAAAAAAGAAAAAGGAAAAGCTCTTTTTTACTTCCTTTAGCGAGTGGTGGGCTTGGTCCTTGGAATAAGTGCACCTTCATCAAGACATAACCCTCTTGCTGAAGTAGCACAAAAGAAGATGTGCCTTACATTCTGCTTAGGGAAGCAAATGCTGTGTGAAAATTTCAGCCAAGTGTTGCAGAGCTCAGCCCTTCTTTCCTTTGGGCTGTGGAAAGAGAGCATTGGACACAGTACACATTGTGCCAGGGCCAGATGGAGTTTGGTCTTGCCGTGCTTCTCTATCACACCTGTGTCACCTTTGCCAGGAGATTGCCGCTTCAAGACCTGTGAGGGCAGACCGACTCTGTGGCTTCCTGGTGGCTTCTCTCTTTGAAATCTAGCGCTAAATGCAGGGATACTTCTTTCTCTTATGTTTATCTGCCCATGCATCCTTCTCCATATGGGAAGGCCAGCTTTTGCAGGAGAAAAGCAGGGTACAAATAATGAGCAACCTCCTCCCCCAAATAAAACCTGGGGGAATAAAGCCAAACCAACCTCAGGTAGGACAGAACATGGGTTGTTGTGGAGCTACTCGGGAGTTCTCTATCAGCCAGAGGAAGCCTGCAGCTGCTTGTATCGTGAAGGGACGCAAGGATACTGTAGCAGGGACTGTATACATATATGTATAAACTGCCTAATCTAAAAAAAAATAATAAACAGGAAACTTTATCACAGAATTAGTGCGTCCTGGCTGTGTGCCCTGGGTTACCGTCCTCGGTTGTTTCCAGTTAACTGCTGACGCAGCTCTCGGCGCCTTGTCAGCATGTTTCCTTTACCAGCCGGCTGTGCAGCGGGGAGGCAGGCAGAGGCTGTGCCGAAGGACAGGCGTTCAGCCAGCCGTACAGGCACAGCGGGTGAGTTTGCTGCCTCATCCCGATCTCGCTATATGTAGGAAGGGTTGTGTTTCCAGGACGTTAAAGTGCGTTTGATTGCTATGACTTCGTTTTTTCCAAGAAAGTCGCTTTCTTGAGGGTTAGTCCTTGCAGCTCAGAGCACTTGTTCTGTGGTAAACAGGACAAATCTTTTGCTGTTAAATGTTTGATCTGGGGGTGTTGGTCTCAGACCACAAAAGTCCCGTCTGTTATAATTAGATCTGGTCAGTGATTGTATGGCTACCAAGGCTGACAGTTTTCAAAGTTTTGGGTTTAAGGTTTTCGACTGTAATTGTTTTTCAGAAGTTGTGTTCCCATCTGCCCAAAGAAGCGTTAGAATATAATGTGCTTTGTCTTGAACGCACTGAGGGATGATCCTGCTGTCTGCTCTGAAAGCAGCTGCTGTGAAAGTCTCGTCGCAGAGGTGTGGGTCTTTGCATGCTGAACAGGGAAGTTATCAGATTGTATGTCACTCTTCCTCCCTTCCCTCCCTCCCCAGGTAATCAGATTCACAAACCTGATGCTCTTGGAGAAAAATCAGTGATTCAGAACTGGGGTGAAACCTGTCATAGGTGTCCCTGCCCACGTCACGGGGGTTGGAACCAGGGGATCTTTAAGGTCCCTTCCAACCCAAACCGTTCTGTGATTCTATACAAAAAGACCTTATTTCACTGGGGGAAGTTGTTCTGCGGGTCTGCAGTAGGATATGTTACCTTGTTTTTCCCACAGCCTAATAATTTAGGAAAGCAGAATCACATTCTCTTGGCTGTGAAAACTGTCTCAGTGGGAATGAACTTCATCTTAGGAGGGAATGCAGGGGAATGCTGCTGAGAACAGGTTGAACTTGGTCACGAGATCATCCATCTGCTAATATACAACGTTTGACTTGGCATTTTCATTGCGGTTACTGCAGCTAGAAGCTGTGCTGTAGTCAGTTTGGGTCTGAGGGATGTGTATAATGGTGTTAAATTAGATGAGGCTGTCCATGTTCTGGCAGATATTAAAAATGTCTATTAGAAGTGGGTTACTTCAGCATTCCTGTGTGGTTTTTGTTCTGGGACTTCCCACTCAGGACAAAATACCTTGTTTACATTTTTTGAGCATAGACAAATTCCTTTCTTGTGTCCTCAGTAAGAGATCTGGGGATCTCAAAACCAGATTTCCTGTACAGCAAAATTACTTGCTTTATCGAGTGTCAGAAAGAAGATGTTAAGGTGATATACTCAATTTCTGTATAGTTTCATAAATTGCTTTGAAGTATGTGCTGTCAAGCTTTTAGGTCTCTTATTTGGGGAGGGCAAAGGCTAAATAGGGTAGTGCACAGAGGAGAGCAGAGCACTGCAGACTGTCCAGCGTGTTTAAGGGAGGGGGAGAAGAGAAATGTTTATTTAGTGGGAAGTTGATGAAGAAATGAACAGTGTTGGAGAATGAGAAATCTAATTCTTGTTTTGAACAGACTAAAACTAGTGTCTGTAGAATTAAGTGGGATAACCATCTCGTGGGATGTGAGGATTGAAGCAATTGAAAAGCCGTGCTGCAAAGTCAGGTTGTGTTGTGTACGCTTAGAAACCTCTCTGGGATGTAAATAAGAGATGTTAGGTGAGTATCAGACTGATTGCTAAAGCAGATGACTGAGGAGAGTAGGTGTCTGCTGGCATGCAAGGTTTTCTAGTTTGTTTTGAGGTTTTAAAAAAAATATTGCTAAATAGACTTGAAAAATTTCTTGAAACGAACTGGGCATGTGAGTTGCATCCCCTCTCCCTCCTGGGAGGGGAGCAGTCTTGGCCGGCTGGCCCTAGCACAACTCTGCAACAAACAAGGTTAATGGGTTTAAATCAAGGCTTCCCACTTGCTGATTTAAATCATGATTATGGTTGGTAATTTAAATTTAGTTCATATAAGCTTTGTTTTCCATTTGATGCTTTCTTAATAGGAAGGTTTACTCTAATTGCTCAGGCTAATCTATTACTCCTTGCTAAACAGAGCAATACAGTGCACCTACGTATAGCCACCTATGCTGTTATATGGCAACGTTTCATTAGGAAATGGTCATTTGTGTTTACTAGGTGAATAATTTCTTTCCTTATGACTTGTTCCAAATGACATTTGAATTAAAAAGTCAAATTAAATATGCAAATTGTTTTTTTTATAATTAGACTGTAATCACACACTGGATTCATAAGAGAAAATTTGCTTGCTGGTGCGTATGCTTCTAAAACTGACTTACTTGAACAGGGTGGTATTATCTGTACTTTGCAAAATGAAGTTGGTTTTGGTCATTGTGTCCTTCCAGATCTTAGACTGAGCATAACTCATCCTCCCATGTCTTGTTTTTACTCAGAGATTGGAAGAAAGAAACAGCTCTCCCCATTTTTATTCTGCCTCTCCCAACTTTGAGAGACCTGACTAATAAGTGAATTGAAGAAACTAACTTTCTACCCTTTTTAAGAAAGGTTTGTTTTGTACTTCAGTGGGTTCTGGTTCTGTGGAATTAGTGCCTTTCTAGGGTTTAGGAACTGCAGTCTTTTAAACATTCTCCAGCAACCATGTGCTGCTTGGATAGGGTGTGCATCTGTTTGTCTAAATGACTGGTTTAGGCTTTATCATAAATTGTCATTACCTTGGAAAATAAATTTAATGAGGGTAATCTTGGAAAATGTGTGTAAAATCCGTTTAAAGGAAAATGTTTGGAATTTAAATAGTCTGTCTAGGCCCCTTATGAAATGAGGGCAAAGAGGTAGGCAACAACCTAGTGTATCTTGGTTGCCAAGGACATACATGCAGAAATGTGCCAGCCCCCAAAGGGTTCCACATGCCATGCCAGTGAGTTTTCCTTGAGGATTTTACACAGTCGGTCTGTCAGATTCGCACATATAGTGGCTCCTTGAGCATCTCCCAGAAGGAATCCATGTGGAAATGTTTGTGGGCACATGGGGTTGCACTGGAGCAGCCTTTGAGAGTTGGTCAGGTGGCACTTGCCTTGACACTGGTGCACACACGGAGTCCTTCGGCCAGGCCTCCTCACCACTGTGCTTTGCCTGGCGTGAGCGCTGCTGCTGAGGGCAGGGCAGCTCACCCAGCTGCGTGCCCGGGAGTAGGAGGAGAAGCTGTCACCTTGCCTTCCAATACCAGCTTCGTGACTGACTGACTTCTTCCCACCCCTGGCTGTTGTTTGTAGAGGGGAATTCTGTTCTGGTTTCTGTGAAAGGGCCAGGAAGAGGTTCGAAAGATGGTTTCTTCACTTAAAGCTGGTGAGGGGGGCAACAGCTTCTCTGGCATCTGCAGGTGTGGGCCCGAAGCCCCAGGGGTATGACTTAAGGTCCATATAGGATGTGTACAGGCAAAGTTGCACTGTTGGTCCTTTAAGGAAGGTGTCAGCCTCCCTTCCTTAGCAAAGGAAGAGGAAACTTCTGTTGGGAGGAGTAAGCATAGATCATATAATGTAGCTTCTGTTATCTAGGCAGGTCTGATAATAGAGGACTTAATTTTCTGGGCTATATGGGACTGAAGAAAAATTGTTCCGGTCTCCAGAAAGCTCCCAGGTTGCTGTTTGTTTTTCTAGAAACAGGAGTGGAGAAAGCAGAAACCTTTGCCTGAAGAATACCTGAATTTTCTCCCTATCACCTGCACTTTGACATTTTCCTCTCATGCTGCTTTTGGGCAGCAGCCTGGGGTGAAGGCTGAGGAAGAAACAAGAAGAGGCTGCAGGCTTTGTCCTCTTGTGTTTCAGCATCATCTTCAACTGCTACTCCCTGATACTTGCTCTGGGTGGTGCCTTCAGCAGTGTCCCAGAATCGGCGGGCCATCCCCACCCTCCTCCCTGGATACAAGGGTCAGGATAAGAAATCCAGCCACCCGTTGGCTTAGCCCCATTGCCTGCTCCCACACGCTTGTACGTGCGCTCGTGGTTTTCCAGCACTGATCTTGGGTTTGCAATTATTTCTGAGAAGTCAGGTGATAGCAGCTCTCTGATGGTATCATGTTTACTTGCTTGCTTCATGCCGACCCTGCCGGGGTGTCAGCTGTTGCAGAACCGCTGGCTCCTGGTTTATCTGTGGGTCGTCTGTGATGGATTCCTTTTCCTTGTGGCAGGGTTTCGGTGGACTTGGGAACAGAGCGGGCCCCTTGCGGCGTGTTGCTTGTGGCAAATCTGGTGGTTGCTGCCTTTTGCTTTTTTTCCTGTTAGCACTTTTGTGCAGGCTTTCAGGCTTTCCTGGGCTGCCTTATTTGGGGAATAGGAAAGCTTCTATCTGTTAGCATCTCTGATCTCTCTGTGCCTAGTTGGGGCTCTTCCTGGATGGATGAGGGTTGAGGTCTTCTGGGCGCTTAGCGATGACCTGCAAGGGGAGTGAGTGGCTTGGGTTTCCCATCTGGTGGGTGTGCCGTGAGTGCAGCCATTTCACTGGCTGCTGTTTGAGCTGCGGACTCTGTCCGGCTCTGGACTGTTTTCCAGCTGAGTATTTGTGGTGATGTCAGGCAGTGTGAGAAGGGAACATGACTTGGCAGGACAAAGTCTGCAGAAAGTTCAGCTCCACATTTGGCCAAAAGCCTCAGAGGGAATGAGATCTACACACACATTCTGCTACACAGCCTGTCACACGCCCTCTCACATGCTCCCTTCCTGTCACACAGATCCTCTTTTTCTCCTTTTCAGACCTTTAACCCTTCCCTCTTAGCTTCCACCCTATTGGTTTACAAAAGAACCTAAAAAATCCCTCCTTACTTTGCTGTTATTGTACCTTATAAGTGTTTAGTTGCAATGCCCCCGAAGCAGGAATAGACCATACGGAGCATGATCCAGAATAGTAATGTCAAAAGCAGGGCAAGTTTACTTTGTAACAGAGCTCTTAATAATCCCTTATTCTGACCTGTACCCCTGTGCTGGTCTTCACTGTGTTTCTTGGCAGCTCTTCTGATCTCTCTTGCACTACTGCGGTCTTCTGGCCGAGTTAGGTGTGGATACGTACATCTGCTGTGGGGTGGGAGCCCCTGCCTCTCTTCTCCCGCTCTTCTAAGAGCAGCGTTGGCCAAACCTGCCAGAATCTATCCCTGGTAATGGGGAGTGGGGAATAGATTAACAGTCAGGCTTACTTATAGCAATTTAAAACTCCGTTTCAGTGTCCCTCCGATGTGTTCTTTATATGGGTATTTCTGTAGTACTGTCATTTCTTCCTGACCTCTGTGCTACATCTAGGGATGATATTTCTATGAATGGGAATTAGTACTTTTCCCCTGCTGCCCTAAAGGGACTCTTAATGAGTTTCCTGCCTGTTTTGCAATCTAGTTTTGTATTTCTGTTTTGCCTGTGAGCGGTAGTATTCTTTTCTTTTTGATTGATGCTTTTAGGTGGGATGCTGCTTGGATACTAAGTGCTGTGTAGATAAGTTATAAAAAAGCTGTTTCCAAGAAACAATCCTGTTTCAGTTATGGTGATATGCAGCATGTTGATAAAAGTACTTTTGGGGTGGAGGAAAGGAGAAAAACAAAACCAAACAGACAGTTGTACCACAAACAGCCCTCCCCTGTATTCTGTTCTTTCCTCTTTTGGCTGTTATTCTTCATGTTCTTTTGTTTCCTAGATGCCTGAGGATGGAGAGGACCAGTTTGAAAGAGAATGTGGTCTGGACAAGCGTCTAGGAGTTGAGGGTTTTGAAGTTCTTTTCCCAGCTTTGCTAGGATACATCCTACAGCTTTACTTGTCCTTGGTCATCTTGCCTTCCTGGTAAAATATCACAGCTGCTTCTTACTGCTGTTCCCTGTTTTATCAGGAGCTCAGTGCTGACGGTGGACTGGGCCGTGTTCCTGCTTAGAGGAGCCAACAGGAGTTGGGATGCTGGTGTTGAAGAGACGGGCTGAGACATGCTGGATAGCTGAGCAGATTTCCCTTTTGTGATGCCAGCTGATAAAAGCACTTGGCTAGAACAGGCATGGGTCATGAAATGTTCCCCGACTTCACAGTTTAGTGGAGACAAAATTAGTTTTAAGGTAACAGTCAGGTAAACAGTATGTTGTGTGATTATTTATCATTTTCTACGTGCAGAAGAGAGTCCTGCAGTGCTCTTTTTTTAGGCATAATCTAGTTTGTTCTCTTATTGCTTATGGACTAAGTTTAACCCTTTCCCTGGCATCTCCACTACCAGGATATTATTTTGAGCATTCATGTATTCATATACTTGTGTGCCTTTATTTGTAGTTCTTCTGTCTCAGTTCAGGCTGGATATGGCATTGGGATGACATCCCAAATCCACCGTGGGTCAGGCTTGTGTTCCCTGAAGCAGGGCTGTAACACCAGTGGGACTGAGTGGTCATAAAGGAGGAATGTAGGATCTGAGGTAGAGTTTCCTTTCGTTCTGTAATGTGGCACCCCGGTGGAAGTTCACAGGGTTTGAAGAGAGTGGCTTAGCTCTTTTATTCCCTTTCTCCCCCATCAGTTCTGTGCAAGCCCCTTTAAAAAACCCCAGCTTTTTGAACTTAGACGGTTACTGCTGTTAGTTCTGATCTAGATGACACTCTATCTCCTGCCTTTCTTAAACCCTCTTCTCTGGGAAGACTAAGGAAGTTTTGGGTCTTAAAACTGTTGCTTCAAAGAATGCCTGGCTGTTAGGTTTTGGATAGCTATGGGTAGTTGTGTAGGCCAAGCTATTGATGGCTGAGTAAAGCTAGAGAAGGAACCCAGAAAGGGTGAGTCTGCGGGCACATTTACCGTGCTGCCACGCTGTCACATTTATAAGGCAACTAAGGTGGTGGTGTCAGATCTCCTTTTCAGCCTTCAAGTAGGATGTGATGAGCTGCTACTGCATGTAGGGTGTGTAAAAGCCGGAGCAGTAATAATGAGCTGCAAACATCTCAGTTTTAATCTTCCAAAGCAGGGTCTTGCTAGTTAGCAGATTATTTTGTATTAGGAAGTTTTCTCGGTTGCTTGAACGGTTTTCACATTTAATTTCTTTCTTGTGTCTGTGTGTGCTTGATGGTGTGGTTAGAAGTGTGAAAGAATTGCCCCATTAGCCAGCAGGGTGGCCCCAGAAAGAAAAACCTGCAACCCAAATCGACGTTTGCATAGACACATAGATGCGCAAGGGAAAAAAGGATGGTAGGATAGCTTGTGTGGGGAAATAGAGTGGTGGTGGCAAAAGACTGCTGGTTTAAAGGGGGTTTCCATAGGAAGCGTTTGCTATTATAGCTGATGCTGACAAACATGTTCTGTAGACAAGGCCCTAGGCTGGATTCCCTCCCTTCCCCCTTCTTCCCAAGGAGTGGCAGGGAGCTGCCCTTTGCCCCTTGGTTAGGGGGCAGCTGCTCTGCTTTGTGTGTTTCCTCCTCCTGGGAGGCGTCCAGATGGGATTTTTCCTGTTGGAAGCCCCTGTCAAAGCCTCAGCTGTGTTTCCTGCCAGGTGGAGGTCAGTGCTGATAGTGGTCCTGAGCTGTGGATGAGCTGGATTTGCAGCCATACATGGGGAACTACTGCAGTTCAGCTGCAAACAGCAAGTCCCGGTCGTGTTCATCCCTGCAGGTGCTGTAGAAGTTGGTGTCACTCCAAAGGGGCCGTGCCCTGTCTGCTCCCATGTTGGGACACTGGCTCCACAGCTCCTCTGACCATACAGAGCTGAGAAAGGGGTGGCTTATCATTTTACAACATGGCTTGGAGGGGGGATGCTGCTACTGTAACATCTTCCTTGCTGTAACCCAGTGCATGCCCTAATTTTTGCCTTTCCCGGGGTGGTTATACTCCAGGTTGGCCAGAAGCTTGAAATCTGTGGTGACAGTAGGAAGCCTAGAAAGGGTAGAAAGGACCTGGCTTGTACTGTTGTGCAGAGCTCAAGGGAACTTGTGTCGATGGCCTTGAAAGCAATTTAATGGCAGCGAGGTGGCCACATCACTTCTGATGTCACCTGTTACTCATTTCCAGCTTATTAACCAGGGAAAAGCCTATCCTCTCTTTCCTATAGTCTCCTCTCTCCCCCTCTCTGCCTCTTTCTCCTTCTCTCTCCCTTTGTCAGCGGGACTGGTACTTCCATACAAACAGGAAGCAAGGCGAGAGCAGCCCTGTGCACACTGTGAATGAACTGCAGTAACCTCGTCTCCTTTCTCCTCCTTTCAGTTGCAGGACCAAGAGCATCTGGCAGTGGGGAGAGAGGAAACAGAAAGGCACAGCGTCTACTCTTTTCCTCTTGCCCCTTGTGTTGACATGGCACTCTTTGATCAGGCAGACACCAGGAGCTGACAACGAGGGCAAACCCCAAACCTCAGCCTTTGATGGGCAAGGAATAGTGAGTGGCAGGAGGGAGGGGAGGGAGCATCTCCTGCTGGAAGAGGTGTGGGAGAGGGAGAGCTGACCTCCTGCAGAACACTTGCTGTTGGGGTGAAGGGTTCCTCTGCAGCGCTCGCAGGTTCTTGGCTGGGACTAGAGTCAGTGTATTCTGTCTTCATCTGCTGTACAATTTGGGAAGCCATGTTCCCAAAACAGGGGAATTGCATCTCAAAACAGGCCTGTGTAGGAAAGAAACAAATCTTGTGCTCTGAAGATCATAGGGAAGGAGTGAGTTTGGTTGGTTTGTGTTGGGTTTGATGTTGTGGGGTGTTCATTTTGTTATGTGGAGCTGTCGTGGTTTAACTCCGGC
>NW_010256782.1:28683-28917 GCF_000690775.1 Eurypyga helias | reverse complement strand
TTTTTTTTTTTTTTTTGGGGGTGTAACGTGCGGTTTTGTTAATTCACCGGCCCGGCGGAGAGGGAGACGCCGTCGGAAAACAGACGTCTGGTTTAGTTTTTCTTCTGGTCCTTCGTGAGCTGTCGAGAAGGGCGGAAAAAGAAAGGATAAACGACCCCACTGTCCGTTCCCGAGCTTCCTAACTCCTCCTGCATCTCTGGAGCGAGGATAAGGAAATGCGAACGCTGAAAATCA
>NW_010256782.1:28156-28526 GCF_000690775.1 Eurypyga helias | reverse complement strand
CAAGGAGGGGTGCGGAGGGTGGCAGGGGCGAGACAGACAGACAGACGGAGCGGAGATGCGCGCG
This sequence comes from Eurypyga helias, assembly GCF_000690775.1. Lineage (NCBI taxonomy): Eukaryota > Metazoa > Chordata > Aves > Eurypygiformes > Eurypygidae > Eurypyga > Eurypyga helias. The sequence continues at coordinate 28,462 of NW_010256782.1, read as the reverse complement.
GATCCGCTCCCGGTACCAAAGGGTTTAGCCCAGAGATGGGTGGAAGAGATAAAGGCTCGGGGAAAAGGGGATGGCATTTTTTCCCTCTTAAATTGATATTTAATGGGAAAGCCTATTGGACAGAAACCTGGACACGAGTCACTTAATTGGACTTGACATCTGTCACAGTGTGGGAGTTTTCACAGCCCAAATATTTTCAGCAGATCAGATTCTCGCTGAATCTGTGCCACAAATTATAACAGTCGAGAGCAGCCCATGATATAAACCCTCGCCTCTGGATATACAGTCTCTAGCCACGCTCGCTCC
>NW_010256782.1:7954-27803 GCF_000690775.1 Eurypyga helias | reverse complement strand
ATGGAGCCAGCCCCTGTCGCGCTGGAGCCACGGGATGCCCGTGACCGGGGTGGCTCTTCTTGCTGCCACCTCGCCCCTCCCAGCTGGTAGCCCCTTCTGCACTCTGACTCCCTTTTTCCACTTCAGATCCCATGAATTGGGGGCTGTAGCCACTTTTCTCAGTGTAACCATCTTCCCGGGGACTTTTCTGTACCAGGAACCGGTGCTGACACGCTCCCCCCAAGAGGGGCAGGAAGACGGGTGGGTGAGGCAGAGGTCTCCCACACAGGACAGAGCTGGTTCTGCTGCTCGCCCGCAGCTCTGTGGGTGCTCGGTCTTGCCAGAGATGCTCGTCTCCCTGAGTCCCACCAGTGGGATGGGTGGGGGTGAGGTGGGAAGAAAACGCTTGCAGGGGTTCTCATAGGTCATCCAGTAACATATGCAGCAGGCTGGGAGATGTCTGGATGGGGAGAGGTTCTGTTCTTGATAGGATTCACAGGACCTTAACAAGAATAAGTAACATGCCTGAATAATTCTGGGTTTTGTCATTTTTGTGTGAAAGTGATAGATATTCTGGCAAAGAATACAATCTCTCTGCATGTCACCTGCTCCCCTAGCAAAAGAAACACCTGCAAGAGGAGCCTTATGGACATTTCTTCAGGGAAATGTGGTAATTTCTCTCCCTTCCCCTGCCCACCCTAGGTCTCCAAGGCAGCAGGAGGCCATCACTTGTGTGTTCTTGTTACCTCTTACACTCCGACTCCATATACTGGTGATGGATTCATGGACATCCAACACAATCCCAACAGGGCTTCTTGGAGACGCTTGGCTAAGCGGTTCTTGGCTGCCATGGGACGTGCCACCTGCCGTGGGTGGTAGAGTGTGGAAAGGCAGTACAGCCTCTGGCTGGGAGGGTCTGAAACACACGCGCCCTCAGCACTGCGCTCCGCCAGGTCCCAGCGAGGGGTTTCCTGGGTCTGCAGAAAGCGTCCTGCCGAGCTTGAGGGGAGTGGGGAGGTATTGCTGCGAGGTACCCGGTCTGCACGGAGAAAGGGGGCTTACATTGGTGCTCTGGGGGATGTTTGAGCTCCTAGGCACAGGGACTCAGTAAACCCCATTGCCACCGTGAAAAGAAGTAACTAAAATCTCAGCTACTCTACCAAGGAGAATTCAGGTGCAAATCACCGAGGCTGTGGCACATCCCCACCCAGCTCAGCTCTCTGGCCACCACACGTGCTCCTTGGAGATCAGGATCTGAGCCATTCAAGGTCCCTGTGCTCCACTTTGCAAGACCCAAGCTCCTATTCCATCCAAGGACCACCACCCCACACTTCCAGGAGCGAGCTGTGAAGGAGACCTTCTCCAGCTCTCACTTGGCTGTGGCTCAGTGCCGGGGGCCTTGGCTTGCAGTGCTCCCCAGGTGTGAGTCTGAGGCCGCAGCCCACAGAAGCTGCAGGTGGCTAAGGCTGCCACAGAAAACAGCCAGGAAGCTGCTAATTCATGCAAGCCACCCTGGTCTCTGCTGCAGATGCTGTCATCACACGGCTGGCTTTTTATTTTTAATTTCCAGGAAGAGACCAAAAGCAGTGGCTTCTCCATGCGCTTCGGTTATGAGTGGACATTTCTTTCACCTCCTAAAGCCCTGTTTACTGCCACTGTGATCCGATTATCCTGCTGCTCTGCTCCCAGATGTGTTAAATCTAGAGGTTCCCACCCTGTTGGGCATCTACCCCAACAGCCCTGCCGGGATACTGGGAATCTTCTCACACCCACTGTGAGAGCCAGGTGTTCTGTATCTTTAGCCCTAAGAAGCCAGTCAGAAATGCTGAAGCTGACAGCCTGGCTCTTCTCTGAGTAGCCAAAACACCAAAGCCCCGAAGCAGGGCCAAATTCTCCCAGCGGAGGGCTCTCCTGCCTCCCACTGCTCACACTTGGAGGAAGAGGCTCAATATTCCCAAGTCTGACTGGCCCAGATGTGGAGGTCACCAGAAATGATCAGAAACTATGGTGCAGTTGATGGAAATTAAACCAGCTCCACTTTGGTAAAGAGGGATGACTGAAGCTCTTCCTCGAGATCTCTGTGTCTGTTTTCTTAGAATATAGCCTGATCCAAGTGGAGACCCGCATGCCGGGAATCCAGATGGTCCCAAAGGAAGCTGCATAGGTGCAAGGCCACCTTACGACAGGCACCCCTCAACGTAGGCACGGCCAGTGCAAGCCTGTGGTTGGTCTCTTCACTAAGTGAGCACCTCACTGGCATCCAGACAGGCTGAAATTCCCAGGTAGGATCAAAGGTGACCTCAATGACATGAATAGCATTGGTTTGGCTTCTCCGCAGAAGGTGAAACAGCTACACCTGGTGCAGAGGAAGTGAATAGGAAAAACTGAGGCATAACAAGGGTCTCCAGTTTGTACAACGGATGTCCAAGGATATTGCCTTACTGCAGACTAATCCGTGCTCATGAACCTTGAAGCACAAGTGGACAGGCATCTCCTGGAGGAAAATCTGGGATTACGTTTTGCCACACTGGAGAGCTGCAAGGGAACCATGAGCATCTCTTCTTCTCTACCTGGCTTGAAATTTTGCTCCCAGGTCTGGAGGTGAAGAAGCAGAGCTGGTTTCCTGCGGATGGCATTGCAGCTCACACAACACCCATCTCTTTCCCAGCAACCTCATAAGTTTAATGAGAACAGAAGGTGGCCAATGAAAGATTCAATATTAAAAAAAACCCAAACAAACCCACACCCTGCCTTTGCAGGGGCCATCTCACTGCAAAGAAAGAAGAAAATCACTCAGTTTTGACTCCAGGGCTTACTGACAAGCCAATAAAACCTTATGACCCCAACTGCTCGCTAGATAAGACCTAGCATGGAACTCATGTTAGTTATTTCATTAATGATAATGAATAAAAGCTGCCCACTGCTATGAGACTTTAAGCAAAGCCTCACAGGCGCCAAAGAATATCAAAAGATAGGTGGTGCTGGATCTGTGACAGGGACTCGTAACCCAGGGTTTTTCATGGGCCAGTGGGATCAGGCTTTGGAAAGGCAAGATTCAGGAGAGGATCGTCTTCAAAGCGCAGTCAAAAGAGACAAGACTGAAAACAGCACTGCCACACGACGGTATTTTATGGAAAGGGGGCACTTTCTTGTGCGAACCTCTCAGGTTCTCATCACACAATCATTTGAAGGAAATGCCATTTGGGACAATAGCCTGGGTTGGCACGTACCCACTAAAAGTCTGCAAGGGTGCAGCGCTAACACCCTGGGGTAGCCGGTTGTCCCGAGGAGACATCCTTCCAGCTTGGCAAAGCAGAATAACGAAAGAACCCAGCTGGGCTCTCCAGCGCTGGGCCAGGTATTAGGAAGCTCGTTTTTCACTTGCAGCCCGAGCAAATCTCGCAGGGCCGCCATGGGGAGGCATCAAACACGGGAACACACAACGCTGCTTTTATGGCGTTGCTTGTCAGAGCAGAGCCGCGCTTCCATTACCGACACGTCCTCTATCTGTCGGAAGGACAGCTTTCCAGGATGCTTGAGAACATCCATTCTCTTTTATAGCATGCGCCATTCACGTTGCTGGCATATGCTGCCCATTGAAATAAATGGAGCTTGTCACTCTTGGATGTGTTCCTTGGAAATAAACGGTCAAACAAATTAGAACGCTGAGCCATGAAAATCCTTGTCCTTTTGAAAAATCTGTGCTGGATATAGCACAGTGCCTCTGCTTGTGGTTTCCTTGGATGTTTGGGTGATATTTTTTGTTTTCCACCAGTCATGTTTGCTTTCTCTAGGCAGTGGGATTGAGGCTGTTTTAATAACGGGTCATGAGCTTTGAGGCTGCTGGCAGGAATGGCCTGTGACTAGGGAAGGTGTAAAAACAGTTTCCTTTCTGGGCCACGAACAGAGGTACCAGGGCGACCAGGTCTGGCTGAGGTCTGCCAGCATCTGTGGGACAGGCAGCCCCCCCACAGCTGCTCCCTTGCAAATGCGAGTGGGACTGGCTGCTGTGTTTAAATCACTACTCTGCAGGTTGGCTAATGGTTGAAACCTATGGCTTTGGGACAATATCCTGGTTCTTTTTACCTCATTGCAGCCTTTGGCTCATGTCCCTTAGTCTCTGTTTTGGTTCCAGTCTTTTCCTCTGCCTGTTGCACTAGAGGAGCCGTGACATTAAGATCAAGCTCTAGCTGCTACCATAAAGAGCCAGGTGGCATCATGAGGGTGCTCATGACCCTTCACTGCCATATTGTCTTGACATCTCGGAAGATCACCCTTGTAGTGTTAGTTAATATCACAGCTGTCTTCAGGGCAGGGTCTTTTGGGAGACGGAGGATGATTAAAAGGGCCTGTAGTGACAGGACAAGGGGTAACGGGTTTAAATTGAAAGTGGGGAGGTTTAGATTGGATATCAGGAAGAAGTTCTTCCTGGAGAGGGTGGTGAGGCACTGGAACAGGTTGCTCAGAGAAGCTGTGGATGCCCCATCCCTGGAAGTGTTCAAGGCCAGGCTGGATGAGGCTTGGAGCAACCTGGTCTAGTGGAAGGTGTCCCTGCTCATGGCAGGGGGCTGGGTACCAGATAACCTTTAAGGTCCCTTCCAACCCAAACCATGCTGTGATTCCATGATTCTAGGATGCAGAGTTTTTGAAGGAAGTAAGGGACAACTATGACAACCGTCTCCATGCTGAAGGCCACAGGATATCCCTGTTCACTTCCTGTGTGAATGAGCAGGCGTTTTTAAGAAATAATATTCATACTTGGTTAAACGTAGTTGGTGGTGGAGGACACACCAAGATCCTTGGTAGGCTACTCCACCAGCCGCTTGAAAACACTGATGCACACCTTCAGCATCCAGCCATGGGGTTTTGTTGCATCTTGTCCCTCTGAAGTAAGAGTTCTCTATTATCATATTATCGGGTTTAGGTAGGGATTTTGTAAACCGGTGTATGTGTGTGTGCTGTACGGCTGATAGGCTTGCGTGCACCAGTTATTATCTTGGACTTTATGGTCATGCGGAGCCTAGCTACAGCTATTGCTGCTGCTCTGGCCAGGCGTCTGGAAATTTTGGACAAATGGGAAAATTCCACCTGGGCAAACATTTCAGGCAGAAAAGGAAGACATGCCTGAGTAAACCCAGACATCTGTCGGTCTTTCCTAGGTCAGTATTCATTAGTAGTGGCCATACCAATTCTGCAGCCTTCTTTCTGTTAAAGTGAGCAGGTTTGAAGGCCTTGTCATCACGCAGAAGAGACAAGAGTGCTTCACTTCTACGGTGGTTCTGGTCTGGGATATTTCCCATTCTTCCTGTCCATAATCTTAGCTCAGAAAAGATACGCTTAGCATCTGACAAGCTCTGAATATAGAACAAGAAATACGTATCCTGCTTTTCAGCGTGTCTGCAAGATCCTAACGCAGCCTGGATGCTCTTGGGACATGTGTATTAGAAACCATATCACAATACAATCACAGAAAACACCTACAAGAACCCAAGAATGGCCACAGTGTGTTAGGCTAAAGGCATCTTCTTTTCAGCAGTACCAAAAGAGAGTTCCTGAGAAACCTGTGAGAATAACATAAATCTAAGAGATAGTGCCCCCAGATATTCTCCTGGCATCCAGTTAATTGCAGTTTAACGCACTGGATGCATTTTTCTTCTAGGAATTTGTCAAGTTGCTTTTCGAATTCATGTAAACTTTCAGCATCCGTAATTTCCCACGGCAAGGAGGTCTTTGTGAGCCATGCAGTTGAAGTAAATACACAGAGAGATGCTTGTAAACATGTTTGCAAATAAATTCGACAGGTTTGCTGTGTTAGTCTGGCTTCTACGGCTGATGAGTACACGAAGAGTAGTGTTGAATATGTGGGCAGTAGTGCCTTATGTTTTCAATGAATGCATGTGGTTGAAAGGATAAATAGTGGGTGGACTGTAGCCAGTTAGGGAAAAGAGGAGGAATCTCCCGCTGCCTGAGTAGGGAGACAAAGCAGCAAGGCCTGGCTCCTTGGGAAGGAGATCACCTTAACCTCACCTGGGCCAGGGTCTGCAAATATGACCAGCCATGCACTCATATTTATTATATGTTGTTGTACATGATATATTTCCACGGCTTGGAGCCGTGGACAGTGGCTGTGTGCAGCAGGCACTAAAACAGTTAGCAAAACAAGCCAGAAACAAGCAGTGAATGGTAACCTTTGCAACACCCCACCAAGTCACACACACAAATGACTAGTTAGTAGTCTGTGAATTAAGCAGGACCAATGGGAACTCGGCGATTCTGGTACATGCCTGGTGTACTAAATAGGGTGTGAGGGCTTATGCATCTCCCAGACACACGTGGCCGGGGTGCAGCGGTTAGTGAATTGAGGGGGGGTGGGCAGACACGGTGCGCTTTGCCCCCAAAGACCTTACCTGTGCACGTGTGCGCAACTGCTGGCTGCCAGGGCGAGGGAAGAAAAAGTGGATGTCAAGTCTAGCTGGCAGCCAATGCATCTGTCTTCTGTCTTTCACTCCCCCACAGTCGAGGTGGAACTTGGCTATTTTTAAATCCGATGTCTGTGTGTGTAGCCATGGGGAATGCTCTTTCTTGTGAAAAAGGGGAAAAAAAAGGAAATAAAAGAGGGAGATTTTGAAGCCACCTGCATTCCACAGGCAGATATTTCCCCCTCCATTGATGCTACACACCCCAGCCCCCAGGTCTCTTTTCGTCACTTGGAAGAGGTAGAACTTGCAAGACAAAATGCAGTGATCATAACTGGACAGCTTAGGCCAGCTGGCCAAGAAATACCCTTGCCGCGTGATAACGTGACACAACGGGCACCTAGCACCCAGGCGGTCATAAATGTCATTTTAGGGTGTGCCTCATGCTGTGAGTGTGGCACCCAGCGAAGCGCTCTTCAGGAGCAGTTTAATCAGGCGGGCAGGTGGAAGAGCAGATACTCGCTGGCCTAAAGACACCTGAGCAGCTCTGTTGGGCCACCTCAAGGGGCTGTATTGACCCCTATTAACACTGGGTTGTAACAGAGGCTTGCAGGAGGAGGGTGAGAACAAGGTAACATCACCAGGCATAGTCTCCTGTCTTCTAGCCAACTGTGATTTGGTTATTTCCTGGGGTCAGTCTGGGGGTTTAACACTCCCTGAAGAATTTATTTTGCATGAATATATTACATTTCTTTTTAAATCATACACCCACACTCCCTTTACTTTTGTTTATTGTGAACACACAGTATTTTATTTGTCTCCTACTTCTTGATTTCTAGGAAAAATGAACAACCTTTCTCTGCTCTTCTCTTCCCATGCATTAGCTTTTCCACTCTTCCTGCTTTTGTATGCCTCTATCACATCTTTCTCCCCAGCCGTCTTTTTTCCAGCCACAAAATTCCCAAGTCTATGTACTTACTTGCTACTTTATCCATGTAGTAACTTGCATGGGAGCAGCTGCATACCTTTGTCCATCTTTGTTGCCCTCCCTTTCCTGCAACAAGTTCTGCTATGTCAGTTAGGGTGGATAGGACCGGAATGTCCTCTTCAAGATGTGGACACATCACAGATTTATAAGGTAACATCACGGTGCTTTTGGTTATGTCATGTGTCCCCTTTCTTTCTATGCTTGGCACAGCCAGCTCCTCAAGCAGCTGCTTGTTCAGCCTTCCTTCCTAGTAGTTTTGTGTCCGGATGGGAGGTCCAGAGGTGTCTGAGGGATGAAGAGAAAGCCAGGATGAAGAGAAAGCCAGAACTTCTTGGGCCTAAGCCCAGAGCCATAACCAAGTCAGAAAGTGGTCCCAAACAAGAAATTTCTCCTCTTTGTCCCCAGAAAAGGGGTGGGGGGTGGGAGGGGGAATGGAGGTGGTTCCTGATCTAACCTGGAAGAGACAGTGTGAAACAAGGTGAGTGTGTCCGAGATCCCCAGATGAATGCTGCCAGGAAAGGGAAGGCCAGTGTTAACTAGCATCAGCCCTAATTATGTTCGCACAGTGAAAGCTGTAACACTCTTCCTCGCACCCCCCCAGCCTTGTTGCGCTCCCCGTGTTTCGCTCCCTTGTAAACAGGGACTAAACCGAGCTGGTGAATAATGAAAAAGCACAACGAAAATTCAAACAACTGCAATGGCTGGAAGGAGCAGCAAGGGTATTGCTAGCGTGAAGAGCACTCAGGGTTGCAGACCGACCAATTTAATTCCACATGTATAGCTTGGGCCAGCTGGAACTGGCTTTCCACTGGCTCCTTTGAGTTGCATGGCTGTTCCTGGCACAGGAGGCAAATTGCTTTACTCCAAGAAGTCACTCAGGTCTAACAAATTGTTTTTCCCTAAAAAAGTATTTCCAGAGAATACAGTCAGGTGTCTAAAAAGCCACTCCCTTCCCATGGAGCTTCACACCATATCCTAGGCTACACCTCTGTGGATGCTTCTTCCTCATACTCCAGACCCCTGGCTCTCTAGTCCTGAGCATATGGAAGGTGGTGTTGGGTCTTCTGCCTTCTCAGTCATCTCTGTTGACCACCTTCCCCAGTCCCACTGAGGTTATGTAGCACTGTCCTCCTGATTTTTGAGATCCCCTTTGAACTTAAACCAGCTGTGCCACAAACTGGTGGATGCTCCTCTCCTATTCCCATGTTTTTGACCTCTCTCTCCTGCTGTAGGCCCTAGAGTAGGTTTTGCATCCTCTTCTTGAGCATGTTTCCTCATACCTTTCTCCATATAAAATCTTCCAGTTGCCCACAGTTGTCTTTCCTGCCCACACCCCCTATTTTCTCCTGTGTTTCCCCATGCTGTTATTTATTACTGCTCATCATAAATGGCTCTCAAACTGCTCAGTTAGGTGGTCCCTCATGTGAAGGGAAGAAGGCTTCCCAAGAAGACTGGATGGTCAAGCCTCAGTCCAAGCTGAGAACACAGCTTCCCTGAAGGATAAAATAACCTCTATTATCTTTTCAGGATTTCCTCATGAACTCAGACGATTCCTGACAAAGGACAAAGCCTGATGTTTATAGGAACTCTACTGAAGCCTCCTAGGGCAATAACTCTCTCTCTCCATATGTATACACATGTATTCAAAGAGGCACATTTGTAACGTTGCTTCTTTAGATTCCTCTCAGGCTCCAGATTTTCTGCTTGTCTTCTCAAGAAAACCCCACTTTGGGGCTACATTTAAAGAAGGCATCAAAACAGAAAAATTGTGTGTTATAATTCACATTCTCATTTACTCCTTCTTCCATGGGCTGTCTTTTCAACTCTGCAGGGTTAGGATAAGCCTTATATCTGGGTAGGGAGTCTGGACTTCTTCTGGAGTTATGTTATTACAAAAAATTACAGCAATCCCTTAAAAAAGTGCTTCTAGCCCTCCTGGTTTTCAGATGAATTTGAAAATATGCCTGGAGAGTGTTAGATGCAGAGAAGTCTGAATGTGTATGCAGTGTCTCGAGGTCAAAACCCTATGTGATGTGAACTACCTTGTACCATTTTGATGGGGTCTAATTTCATCATGCAGTTACTCATTACATTTTAAATAAGACTAGAGGTCATAGTAGAACCCTGTAAAGCACTTAAAAACCCATATGGCTTAGCAAGTGTCTGCATTTCCAGGAGGTGAAAAGTGCCTGATGTTGAAGGCTGTGGGGAAGAAGATGTTTCCATTTGGTTGTAGGTAAATGCTCAGTTCCACACAGCTTGACTTCAACTGCCTTTCTTATCCCTGTTGGGATACGGTGCCCCATCCCTAACCCAAATGGCTATGCCACCCCTTGCCCCGAGAAACTCTTGTTGAATGACCAGTGTAATACCCCCTGTTCACAAAGATTTCCACCCACTGATCTGAAAGTGTTTCTAGCAGGTGGATAGCTTCACTGGTCTTGTTTTATGGGCAAGGGAAGATGGGATATGGGTGAGTTTCAGGCACAGAAGAAACCTGGTAGAGGACAGGAGAACAGGCCCCTGCCTACCTCCATGAGGTGGGTTCGGACAGAGTCTAAACCAAATGAGATCATACGCCCAGGTCTGATGATGATATCACCCACTGGCGCCGCTGTCTGGGGAACATTCCCAAGGGGATTCATCCACAGATTGGTGTAGCTGTGGTCTCCCTAGGGGCATTTATGAAGAACAGCTTCCCCAAGTCCTCAGGTCCACAAAATCAAACCCCTGAGCTGCTTTTAGACTGCAATGGCTGTAGCTTGCTATTTGCCACGGTTTGTATTCAGGGTCTAGGTTTGAAGAAATAAAGTCCTATGTTAGGCCATCTTGAAGTCCTCCTCTTGTTTTCTCACTTACGGTCCCTCCTGTGCTCACTTTCTCCATAGTCTCCTAAAATGAGGACCGAGTTGCGAGTTGCCTCCCTGTGTGCACCGGGAATGATCTTCCTGACAACTGCTGCTCTGCGGTATTGAGCAGAAGCTAATGCAGTTTGATTCACCACTCACTTAGGGTTGACAGATGAGCTGGCAAGTCTTTTTGTGGCAGTTTAGGCTACTTTCATATCCAGCTGTCTGCCTCGTCCATCAGCCACAAGTTATTGCCCCAGTGACAGAAAGTCTCAGCAGCTCCAGTTCATCATCTGGTGTCTCCGTGCTTTTAAGCTAATGCACCAGGCTCCACCACGGCAGAGCCACGGGAGGACGCACATTCCCATCTGTGAACCTGGAAAGGGAGTAATGGGAGGGAGGGTCACCAGGAAGTTCTTAAACTACTGCTGCGGGGCTCGTCAAAGCTCATCTGTCAGAGCAGTTGAGTGAATCAAGTTACTGGTAATTGGGATCGGTATCATTGCTCTGTGCCTGAGCAGACTCCAGCTCGCAGGGTACGGAGGCTCCAGCCCCGCCCTGGGTCCTTAGAGCCTTAGATCATAAAAGGAAAAGTCTCCACTCTCTTGATGGATTCAAGATTTCATGCCCATATCCATATTTTATATGCCATAGATGGAAAATGAGTACGCTTTTCATTCAGAGCTTGTCATCTCAAGGAAAATTACAGGATGGGTCACGGGAGGAAGCAAATTATGGGCTGCAGCTAATAAATGGCCATTTACCAGGGCTGCCGAGGCTTGGAAGATGGTCTCCCAAGGCCGCAGTTTCACAAGCAGAATTAGTACTGCTGCGTGGAGCTTGGCAAGTGTCTTCAGGCTTTTTATGCCATAAGCCCCTCAAGAGGAAAGAGATCTCCCTGCCTATGGGATGGGGGAGCATGGGGAGGTAACTGGGGAGAAGAGGAAGACGAAAGGCTACAGGCTGAGTCAGGCAAGACTTGGTTTCCTACCTCCCCATGAAGTTTGGAGGGAGAATAAGGAGCGTGGGCTTGTTCTGGAAACGTGCATTTCCAAAGAGCTCGGCTGCTCATGCAGGAAAGCAGGTCGTGGGCAGGCACCCTCTGGAAGTGTCAAGTGTGGGCACCAACGTGGCAGCTGGTCCCCTGTTACTGCTCCTTGGGCATCTCCCCCGTGGCATCTCACAGCAGAAACCAGGGGTGTCCTGCAGCCTCAGCAGAGGCTGAGGCTTTGCCATGGTGCAGACATGGGTGCTGGCCTCCTCCTCGCCGGATGGACTGCTCTTCCAGCAGCTGGGAAAAGCAATCATTGACAAAGGTAATGAGATGGTGTCGGGTGCATTATGTAAATACCGTTTGGGTTACATTCATAATCCCACACCATGAGCTGCATTTCCATGAGAGAGACAGTCTGGCCCCCTTGGATAATCTTAATCGCTTCTGACATGAAGGCTTCTTCTCCTATTTCATGACTTATTTCCCCACTATCATTTAAATGTATTAAAACACTGTTAGCGTAGAAAGTAGGCATCATGTTAGCATAATATCTAATCAGAACTAGCCTGCCTGTCCCCGCAGGGTTTCTTTATTTATTTATTTAGTATCTGTTTGTGCTGTTTTCTTGTTAGATTGGAGAGCCTTTCCTTGACATACTCATTTGTTCTACTGTGTAATAGAATAGGATCCTCAGAGCTGCTGACATCTGCTTTATTCTTGAGACCTGCAACTCTCAGCCCACAAAGCAACAGCGATAATAATAATAGGAATAATAATAATCATAGTGCTAGGAAGCCTGAGCAGTGAAGTTAAGTATGAAGAGGAGAAGACAAAAAAAAAGAAGAGGAAAAAAAATGGGCTGGCAAAGAGCATTTCGATCACCGAGAGTGTGATTTTACCGGCCCTGATTCTCCCCTCATTTGCCCATGCTTTATGATTGCACTGCCCTGTGGACTGCAATTAATTTCCTCGTGACTTGCAATACTGCAAGGGAGAGGGGATCAGGCACCGTGGCGTATGTGATCAGGACACTTGTTCACAGGTGTATTCAGCTCTGCTCTCGCTCAAGTACATTGCTTTGATTCCTCAACGGCATTGCGGTATTGATTTTGAAGGGAATTAGTTTCTTCGGCGCTTCTGAAGATCTGGCCACTGTGATTTCTCAGGGACTTATTCACCCTCCTCCCCCACAACTTTATCCTCACATGTCACCGCTGAAATAATTGGCATTGCACTATATCAAACTGGTGGGATGCAGTCCTGAAGGCTGGCAGGAATCAAATCCAGAGCAAGCCTTGACAAAAAGCTGTGCAAGGAAGAGCGCTCTTGGGTTAACCCCTATTGGAAAGAGGCCTGGAAGCCATGAGCACCCACTCTGGGTCATCTTGTCCAAATTCTGCCCTGTTGAGATAAAACAGGGCTTTGTACTAACTAAGGGCGAGGAGAGGTGACAGCGTACTGCAAGGAGGAAAGGAAGGAAAAGGTAGGAAACAGAAGGAAAGAAGGAAGGAGCAGGAAAAAAGGATAGAGAAGGTTAAAAACAAGGTAAAAGGATAAAAGAGTTCCTAGCAGTAAGATCAGGTCATGCTAAGCTTTGAGCATCCTTGAGGGGGGTAACTTATCTGAGTGTGTTAATCTAACTGGCTGTCACACCATTCCCTAATGTAAATTATTCACACGCAAGCAAGACTTCTGTGTCCCATGGGAAGCTTTTCCATCAACTCACACCCTCAAACCCCAGAACTGCAGACAGGTGCCTCATCAAACCATCTCAAGCACCCCACCCACCCCTCGTCAGACTCACACATGCTCAACCGCTTGTCTGATTTGTTGCTACTCAAGCTATATCATCCCGATAAAAGGCTGTGGCACCCCTCAGGCACTCAGAAGCATTTCAGTCCCGCTCCGTTCGATTTCAGGTGACTATTTTGTTTCAGCACCTGCTAGCAGGAGTGGTTTTCCCAGGAAGCTGATGGATTCTTACCCCTCTCATGGGTTACACTGGGTCATCTCACTATGTGGGCTACCAGGGTCCTGCACCGACCCCAGGCTGTGCCCATCACCCTTCCGTGCATGGTGATTCCAGCCTGTGTGCCTTGCCACCCACTCATTGGCAACCTCGAAGTGTCCGGTTCAAATTTTCTTCCTGCTATGTTGTGTGTGCTTCCCTGTTTTGTTCCTTAACACACCCCCACAATACTCCCCCAGTATTGTGAATAACTGCAGGCTGTGCTCTCCCTTGGTTGCCCAAGGTTCCCTTGCATACTCCTTCCTCAAAATAAAACCCTCTTGCCCCAATCTAGGGCTATTGCTATTGCTCTTCAATTTCTCCCTTCTACTTTGGTTTTGTCTCTGTGGAAATCAGGTATTTACAATAAGCTCACCAGGCAAATAGGCCATTTTGTAGATCTTTAAATTGAATCTGTCCTTGTCCTCCTCTGCTGTGTCCCAGTTTGGGATCCTGTGTTTGAAGTAAAAATATTTTTCTTGCCTTGTTGGTTAAACAAGACATGGAAAAGCTCTGAGAAATTATTTGAAGAAGTGGCTCTTGGCATAGAGGAGGCTGGGATGGTCACAGTCTTTTGGGACAGCTGGGCTAAATGTGCAGGTGGAAAAATGAGACGCAGGATGAGGATGCAGAGTTGTGGGAAAACATTGAGTTTGGCTGAAAACAGAAAAAGGAAAAAAAAAGTGGAGGGTATGTTCCCTTCACTGAAGGGGAACCTTAGGGTTCACAGACTGGCTGGTAGGACTCTGGGAAATGAGGACAGGTGATAACAGGCTGTAGGGAAGTACTTTTTTGTGAGAGAAACCCGCTGCCTCTCCCAGTCAAGCCAGTTGGAAAAGAACCATTATCTAATGGTTCTTAGATAATGAACCTACAAGGAAGCTGGGGGAGGGGCTAGAGGCTACAAGGAAGCTGGGGAGGGGACGTTTTACAAGGGCCTGTAGGACAAGGGGTAACGGGTTTAAATTGAAAGCGAGGAGGTTTAGATTGGATATCAGGAAGAAATTCTTCCCAGAGAGGGTGGTGAGGCACTGGGACAGGTTGCCCAGAGAAGCTGTGGATGCCCCATCCCTGGAAGTGTTCAAGGCCAGGCTGGATGAGGCTTGGAGCAACCTGGTCTAGTGGAAGGTGTCCCGGCCCATGGCAGGGGGGTTGGAACTGGATGGGCTTTAAGGTCCCTTCCAACCCAAACCATTCTGTGATTCCATGATTCTAAAGAGCTCTGTTTGATGAGGGTCCATCATGGGCGTCATTTCAAGAGGAATCCACACAAGCACTGTTGATAACCCATGCAAGCACAGTCACTTGTGTTCTTATACCTGAGTGAATAAAATTAACCTTTCAGATCCTACCATTTAAATAAAAATGTCATTTATTTTCCACAGCAGCTAAGGTTAGAGGGTTTATGGATGTCCAGGAACTCTGAAGATGAGGCCACATTTGTTTCAGTACCTCTTGATTTTTGGGAACTTAACTATGGTCACCCAAATCAAAATGTTCTGCGCTCTGTTCCTAAGGATATGGTCATGCAATGCACAGCAATTAAGCCAAAACAGAGAAATTAACTATTCATCATTCATCACAGACACCAAACATGCCAGTTTTCTTGTACTTCTGCATTATATCGTTATGGGATATTGATTTCCATTTTTGTGTATTTCAGAATATTCCCTGGGTAATGCTCTGGTGATTTGCTCCAGGCTGGGTGTCTCAGTCGTCTTTTGGCAGGCAGGAGAAGGAAACCCAGCTCGCTTGTCAAGCAAAACCCATCAACCCACAGACCAAATTCAGCCCATCGTCCAGTTCCCGTTCCTCTTGCAGCATCTCTGAGGTAGACTTGAGCCCGTGTTTGTATCACCACCAATCAGGTGGGATTTAGAATAATTTGCTTAGAAGTACCGTATCACATGCTGCCACCTCTCGACATGTAGCCTGGTGACAAAACACTTCAGCAATAATGTTGCTCTACGGCCCTGAGGATAATGAATACTCAGTTCTGCTGGGAGATAGATGCATTAGTAATTAGCAAATGTCTGAATATGCTTCCACCCAGCCAACCTATACCCAGCTTGATGCCAACTTAAAATATATATCCTTCTCACTAGGGCGTACACCTATCATTGCTGCTGGTGAGGCGACCTGAAGCATCTCTCACTGAGTGATCAACGTTGGCAAAGCCGTGGTCCCTCTCAGCCCGTGGCTCCATCAACTGGTACAACCTAGGAAAGGCTGTGGAGAGCAGAGCAGTTTGGCATGAGCCCCTGATGGACTGTTAACAGAACCAGAACCATCATTTCTGTCATCTGTCCGTGGAGCCAGAAATTATCTGGGAGGTTTGGGGCCTGTCATGTCAGGAAAAAATGTCATGGGAGCTGGTCATGACTAGTGAAGTTGCTTAAACACCAAATGCTAATCAACCTCTTCCCTTTGCAAGAGAACAGGAAGACAAGTGTCTCAAGACAGGCTGGGTCAGTGCCACACATTTCTGGGTAACATGGGCCATATCCCTTATTTCCCTGCTACCCATCTGCTAGGAAAATTCAGAGAGGAGAATCTGAACCACAGAACAAGTTGATTTTGATTTCAAGGGATCAGAATTTTACCTTCAGGCTGAGAAATGGACTGGGACACTGACCGTTTGTGGGTGGTGTGGGTTGTCCTGTGTAATATGGGTCATAGAACATTCCTTAGCTCTTTCTGCTTTTAATCTAGTATTCTACTTAATAAAACAGATTTTATCTGAAAGAGTACTGGTCTTTAGACATGACACTGCTCTAACGATCCTGGAACTCAGCTCTTTGTGGATGCCTGATCCATTTCCTGCTCTTGACCAATGTCTGTGGAGCGTGAATGCAGATCTGTTCCTCTTCACCCACTCCTGAAAGCAGAGGCAGGTTAGCACGTCTTTGAGAGCTAGTCTCAAAGAAGCCCCACTTCAGAATAACCTCAGCCCTCTGCCCTCTCCCCCCTCCACCAACCCCAGGCAGGTACCATGTTCAGGAAAGGATGATCCTCATTTCCCTATTTAAACTCAATATGGTTAACTTCAGCGAATAGGTGATGTCAGTGACTGAATTTTCAAGGTGTCCACTGTTCCTGCAAGCAATTTTCAAACTCACCCGAGCCAACATGTTTTGAACATGAAGCATTCTCTTCACCTGGTAATGTCCTCACAGTGAAGGCATCATCCACATGGTGCCCACCGTTCTTGACAGCATCCTGGGAAGGTATCCCTAGGGACCAGCTCCTGTCTGTGCAGATGTGACTGCTTATGTGTCTGCAAAAGGATGATGGTAAGGAGAAGGATGAGTTATCAGGAGTCTTGGTGCCACTGACACACCTGGAGTGGGATTTGTCTCAGGTGTAGCTTCGTACGTCCCCACTTCATCTGAGAGAGTTCCTCCTGGCTCCCTTTACACTCACTGGAGAAGGATGCACTGTGATGGTACGACTCATCTAGCCTATTTTGGACATTTGCGGTAGAGTGAGGTGAAGTACCCACCAGAAGGACCTGTTTCTCCCCGTTAAAGGGAGCCCAGACTGATGAGTGCAGATGGAGACGCTCAGCACCAACCTCATAAACCCCAGCCCTGGCTCCCAGCAGAGGCCCACGCAGTCACATACATAGGTCTGGCCTTCACCTCAGCTGAGCACCTTGCACCCTCGCTTCTTCACTCTGGGCTGCCTCATTTTCAATCAGTTCATATTAAAAAAGCATTTCCGCTGCTTCTCCAACTGAGGGCAGCAGAAAAAGGGAGCCCAGGACCCTTTCAGAGAGGCTCTGCCTGTCTCATTTTGGTATATCCCTACAGAGCGGTGGTCCAAGCCCCATCTTTTTTCCCAGACACTGTTGGGATCTCAGTCCAATCACTTGCCCTACAATTCCAAGATCCCTTTATGATTTATTGGGTTGCTTGGCATTTCCACTGGAGCCCCCAGCAGCTGGAGGGACCCAGCTGTAGGCATTGTACAGACGTAGGAGTCCCTGCCATGAGGGATTTCAGGCAGTTTCACCTGCCAGCCACCTCCAGGACAGTGGGAGTGTGTCTGGCCAGACAACCCCTGGGTATTCAGAGGTGATGTGCAGGTGAGGCGGCTGCTCCGTCTCCATCGCTCACAGGGTGCGGATCCCAAGAGGGGTGACCAGGGCATAGCAGCAGTCCTCTTGGAGGCATGGAGCTGATGTGGGAGCCCGCAGATTATACCCGCTCTGGCCTCAGCAGGGTGGGAGGTCTGTTTGGATGCCTCCTCACAGCGTCAGAGACCTTGTTTGGCCTGACCAGTTGCAGGAGGAGAAGTGTGCAAACAAGTGCATTTACTGCACTTCCACTGGCTTTCCCTTGGATTTGACCTGGCATTTTTATACTTTTCTCCTCTTCCTCGATCTCTCTCAGCCTCACTCTCCACCCTCAAAGCAAGACAGACTTGCAGGCAGTGTAACTGATCCCTGCTCCACCCAAACAGGTCCCTCAGAAATCACACCACCTCTCTCTTTCCTTTCTCTCCTTTGATTTCTTTGCTTCTTTGTCTCCCCCCCCTCCCCACCTTTTCTTTCTTTGTCTTGTTTTTTTCCCCTTTCCCTGATGATCTCCCTCCGCCTGCGTGTCTCCGTCCCTCTCCCTGGCTCGCTCTCTCTGGAGACAGGTCTAGTGGCCTGGTTGCCATCTGCTGCCCAGTTGGTTTTTGTGTGCGAGCGCGTGTGCGTATGCGCGCGCGCGGGTGCACGTGGGGCTTTTTTATGAGGTTGAGATCAGATGGCATCTAATCGATCGTCATGGTCTCCATGGTTACCCGGGTGACAGAGTACTTGGGAGAGACACATACTCCAGCCTGGGGCTGTCAGACCATTCCTGAGAGAAATAATAAAAGAAAGGAGGGCGGGGAGGGGGGAGAACCCACCATCACGTTTTACACATTTACATCTTCCTCAGATCTAGGAAAACGTAGCTCGTGCTTCTGTTTTACACTGTTGCCCCTTGACTTGGCTCCAGGAGGAACAAAGCAGACTGGTTTTCCTCCCTGTGCAGCACAGGCACAGAGTCGAAGCACGTCTTTGGGAAAGCAGGAGAAGATCCCCTTTCCCTTTTGCTTCTCAGAAAGGTTTGATTTTTTACGTGCATCATGCCCATCCCCCATCCCCGGCCACTGTTGTAACTCTAATGATTATTTTTATTCTCCTAAATTGGATGGTTAGTCTCTTGAATGGGCTAAAGGCAATGGTATCCTCCGGGAAAAGTACTGCAATCTACTAGGATGAGCAGCATCTTTTTGTCCCTGGCCTCAACCCCTAATACTAGACCGTCTTCAGCCCTCGTTGTGACAGATCAGTCAATCTGTCTATGATTCCTGTTCGAAAGCAAGTGGAGTGTGATGCTAAGGATGAATTATGGAATTAGGTGAGTTTTTCATCTTTAAAAGCAGATTGAGTTGGGCAAGGCAACATCTCTGACCAAGGTAATTAGTGTGTCAGGAGCACGGGAACTGAAACCATGCAGTGCAGAATATGATCCTGCATGAATCAAAGGGAGGAGGAGGTGGCTGCATTTCAGGCAATATCCTTGTGGCAGGCTCCCCCAATAATCCAGGAATTTCACAAGGTTTGCCTACACTGCACCACCCAGGTACACAGAGCCCTGCCTGATTCCCTGCCAGCGTATCCTGGCTGGGCAGACATGAATCGGTCTTTGGTTTGACCTCAGCCTGGCCCCCAGAAGGCAATCAGGCTAGGTCTTCTGCCTTCTGGCTGCAGCCACGGCGTTAATCCTCATCAAAGCTCATCCACTGTAGCGCTGGGGCTGCCCTGGCCGCGTTCCTGTTCGTGGCAGCACACAGGGCGTTGGAAATGTCAGGTGTAAGCGCAAGCAAAGGGAGGCAATAGCGCCAACGCACATGGCTGCGGTGGGCTGAGAGGCTGAGTGACCCAGCAGCGCTTTCCGGAGACCGCGAAGGGCTGACTTCCTGCTGCTAACCGTGACACGTATCAGAGCAGAGCATCCCTGGACAAGGAGAGATCTCATGGAGCTACACATGATCTGAGAGTTGTATATGCCTTCACATGTCTTTTCTCTTTCCCAGTTCTGAATTAGACTGATTTTCAGTCAGTCCGTGGTCTTCCTTTGCTCTTTTGCCTTCTTAGTAGAAGCAGAAGGTGCACAAGCTGGGCTGCTCGTTTCAGGCTGCAAATAGGCACTGAGGGTGGGATTAAATTGCCTAAATGGTGTTATTGCAGGTGACATGCTACCCACCCTACATGTGCCACCCCAAAAAGACACAGGTCATACTTCCACTAGCCATCCGTGTGACTTGCCGGACCCCTTTGAACGCTACAGGGGTCTAAAAGGCCACCAGACATGCATGCAGCTGAGCCCCAACCTGACTCCTGGGGCAAAACGTCAGCCTGAATTGGTGCAAATATCCAAGAGGGGCAAGGATTCGACCACTTCCACCCCCTGCAAGGATGGGTGACGCTGGCTGCGAGATGATGAAGCAGTAAGTGTGGTGGGGCAGGAGGAGGTAGGGTGGCATGTCAGGGGCTCTCCTCACCTTTGGAGAGGAGACCAGTTGGCAGGGGGATGCTCCAGCTCACACCAGCTCAGAGCTCTGCACTGGCTGGCT
>NW_010256782.1:2297-7938 GCF_000690775.1 Eurypyga helias | reverse complement strand
AGTTGCCAAGACGTGTTTTGTAGCCATACCGGGTACTTCTTTCTCCCACAGGGACTGCAAACAGAGCCTTTGCCATGGAAGGCTGCTGGTGGTGGTTGTTGTGACCAAAAAGGTTCTCTCCCCAGTCTTTGAAAAATATGTCACACAATCCCCTTCTACCCCAGTAAAAACTGTCTCGACTAGAAATATCTCACCATCTGTAGGTGGCCAGGGGTGGCGTTTCAGGGCATCTACTTAAAAAAAAAAAAAAAAAAAAAAATCTGTGATCCTGTCTATTTGAATTCTGATTCAGCTCCCTCCCAGCAGCATAACATCCCTGTTTCTAACCGGCAGGGTGGGAACTCCTCTGCTCTCCAATATTCCCTAACGTTAAATACCATGGGCCTCCTGAATTTTCGTACTGTACAAACACAAACTAATTAAAGTCGTACAAATACATCCCAGGCAGAGAACGAGTGTCTGTTCGCTTGAGGGATGACCACCGGCTTCCACATCCCAGGGAAAGCTCCCTTGCAGTTTACATTGTTCTTTCTGCAAGGCATCATTTACAGGAAAACCGGTTTCCACTGAAAGAGCAGACGTGCGCACGGAGAGGGGAAAAGAAGAATTGTAAACACAACAGCATCTTTGTGAATGCAGCAAGGTGCTGGTGCCTGCCTCTGTGTGTTCCATAATATATTAATACGCACTGGCTGGCCAATCCCACTGGAGCATTCAATCATGCCATATTATAATAGAATTTAATGGAGTTGACAGCTAAGACCTAGTTGCTGGAGACATGTGAAAGACCTTTGCAATGAGGATCTACAATTAATAAAGAAAAGGGCCATAGATTTTTGGAGAACCTCATAAAAAAGTAAAATATCGACATTGATCACGGCACGCGAGCATATTAGACACGTAAATCTAGCTATTGCCTTTATTTATTTATTTGCACATCTTTAATATTATAGGCATAGGTTTCCCCGAGGCCAAAATGCAATTTCTCTCTCCATTTCTCAGCAGGATCTTTTCATCTCCCTATTCACCAGATTTTGAATTGCACATTTAATAAGCGATAAAGAATTCCTGTCTCTTTTCCTCGCGTTTTTAGCCCACAGTTTTTCCCTCCCTTCTGTTTTGTGATGGAAACAACGACCCTCTTTACCTGGCAGTGGGTTCCTCAGGGATGAGGGACCTGGAGCCCACAGGGAGTGTCTGGGCTTTAGCATCTGCCCATGCACTTTGTGTGTCAGGATGTGCTGGGGAAAGCAAAGAGTGGGTGGCACCGGGATAAAAAGAGAGAGAAAGGGTCTACAGCACTGCAAGACAGCTTCCCCCAGTCCCTCTCTCCGGATGTTTTTGGCAGGAGGAACAGCTTATGGCTGCACTGCCTTCAGCCCTCTGTCAGGGGAATAAGCCTTCATCCTTCATGGAATACTTGTAGTCAGTCTAATGCACCGATCCCGTGGGCCAACTGCATCCACCTCCATCCTTTGCCCTGCCGAAGGTGACAAAAAACTCATCACCCTGCAGCTGGGAGCATTGCTGGGTTCCAACAGGCTCAAGTGTCTCCGGGTTTTCCTGGATGCGCACCGTTAGCACACTCTGGAATCGGGGCTGCCCCTTGGCTCCTGGCCTCGGAGGGGTTCAGAAATCCATTTCCAAAAGTATTTATGTGTGAACTGGTAGCTGGTGGGTTGTTCAGAAACACCTAGGCTCCTCAGTGCCCACAGGTGCCGCAGCGCTCCCTGAGCTTCCTCCTAGCTTACACCAGTGGACCACGAGGTCAGGATCAGACCCCAGCGAGCCCAAGCCCCTGGCCATGTAAAGGTCCGGCTTCCAGTTGTGCAGCCTCCGGAGCTGGAGTTTGTGGTGTTCAGCACATGTCAAAGTCGTTTGGAGCAGACAGGGAAAAACTGGAGGGGCCAAATCCGCCCCTGGCTTAGGACTGTAGAGACTGATGGGGTTATAAGAGGGGTGACTTTAGCGTCATGATTAGAAGTGAAAAGCAACTGAGTGGGTATCTTGTAAGCAGGTGAGGTGCAACAGTAAAAAAGGAACCAAATAATGGGATATTTCAGTTTAAGACCAGCTGCAGAAGGTTACTTTCTTGTCAGGTAAATCAACCTTGTTTTTCTTTCACTTACCTATGTGGAGACACGTTTCCCCAGGATGGGTGATGTCTTGTTTGGAACGGAAGAGGCCGTTTGTCCATATGACAGCGGCTGCATGGTGTCATCTCACGCTCTCCTCCCGTAAATTGAGTTTGTCAGTGCTCAGCCACACAGCTGAGTGGAGTGCTGCATGATGCCTCACCTCTCCTGGGAGAGAGAAGTTGGCATAAGCCATATCATAATGGGATCCAGAAACAAAGAAGCGTGAATGAAGTGCTAATTGCATTCATAAAGACATTAACAAAGGAATTAAAATGGCAGAAGCTTCCTTTCCCCCTCCAGATTCATATGAACAACTAAAAATGTATTAATAGTCACTGAGGTTTACACTATTTTGAAGAGATTGTACAGAGACAGGACACCCGGGCTTGGAAAGCCCATTTCAGCGGTCTTTTTTCTTGGATTCTGTATCAGAGATGAGACACTTTACTGCTTCTTTTTATCCATACTTGCTCTGTTCTTTTTGTCTTTTCTCCCACCCTTGTGCTCCCTTCAAAGAAGATTTCTCCTCATTTTCCCCTGTAACTTTAAACATGTGGTGAAAAATGATGCCATATTAAAATTTGTAATTTTACCATAAAAAAACCCTAGCAAACCACAAACAAAAACGCCTCCAGAAGTTTGGCTAGTGACACAACTGAAATTTCCTCTATAACATAGTCTGAAACCTCCTGCCTGATTTTTTTTTCATCTCATCCAGTTCTGCTTCCCTTTTCATGGAAAAAAAGGAAAAAAAGACGTGCTTTCTGGTTTTTCCTCAGTCGGTTGCTACACAGTTTTATCCTTCCATTACCAAACTCCAACACCCATGCTGTTATTTGCATTGCTAATACTGAAAGAAAACATTGCCCTGTTAAAAATCTCTCCTATCAATGGGATCTTTCCCCCCACCCCTGCATGGGAACATCCCTATTAGTCTTAAGCATAGAAAGAGCTTGTTTCACAGACCTTAAATTTTGAGGCTCCTTTAACTTCCTCATACCAGCAAGATGGTAGGTTTTTGCTTTTTTGACGACTTGGCTGTATTTGATTCACCTCCCCGTCTCCTGCGCTCGCCTTCTTTCTGCCTGCGGATGTGGGTGCCGTGCTAGCGACAGCTGCAGCTAAAGCCAGCTAAACATTTTTTGTTCCATTCACCAATTTTCAGTCACTCACCACTTTTTAAAATGTTCATTCTGGGGACGGCAACCTGCCAGCTTCCTGTGACCACTCAAAGGTGGACTGACCTGGCAAAGGTGACCTCAAACCTTTCAGGGGTGCTGTAGAAGGGGGTGTTTCTGTCCCCACGGTGGCTAGGGGGAGGTTAGAGGTGGCAGAAAGGCATTCCTCAGGGAGAAGAGGACCCTTAAGGGACGTGGGGAGGTTGCCAGCCTCCTGTCCCTGGTCTTGCTGCATCCCCAGGCTGCAGTTCAGGATCAGTGTTTCTAGCTCCGCAGGCAGAAGGTAGTGAAAATTGGGGAGCACAAACCTGGGAGAGGAGATGGGATGCACCACAAATACCCAAAGGGATGAGGCTCAGATATTCACGCATGTGAGAGGTGGGCAGGAGTATGGGGATGGGGTCCAGGTTGTGGCAGGAGGGTGGGGAGGGCATGGACTGAGGGGGAAGGGTTGGGCAAGATGGGACAGGGTAGGCTGAGAGGGGAACAATCCCTGGAGCACACTCCTGCCATCAGGAAGAGAGTCTCCAAGGGATGCTGGGACATGAGCAGATAAGGGAAGCCTTACCTGGCAACATTTTGTAAGAAGGATAAAAAAGCAAAGCCCTTTGTACTGCATAGAGTGTGGTGGGAGAGCCTACGCACCCGCCTAATACCCCAGCCCCTCTGAAAGAGCTGAAACACCCAGCGAAGCTCTCTCCATGAAAGCCACATTTGTGTTTGTCAGGACAATGAGCAGTATCGGCGCTCATGCACTCACAACAGCCTGGCAGTGGGTATTAAACCCTATTCCCGAGGTGGAGTCAAAGCCTTGCAGACCTTCCCACATTAATGTGACATCTCACAGTCCTCAGTTCCCTGCCTTTACTTCCCTTCTTTGCTCCCAGGCACACCAGGATCTTCCGGACACGCACCCACAGCCCGTCCTTTCCCCTTCACCCCTCTCCCATCCCCAGCAAGGTCCTGTAAGCAGCTCAGCGTGACCCCATCCCTGGTGCTCCCCAGCACCATTGCACCGCCCCAAGGGCTCCTGAGGCTGGGACCTAAAAGCATCACGGAAGGAGCGATGGGAAGAGACAGTGCTGGGAGGAAGAATGAGCAGTGCTCCTGCTTTAAATGCAAAAACTAAAATTAAAGCAATTTTCCACGTTGCAGAGAGCTACAGGAAAACTGGTTCCCAGTTAGCAGCAGTAGGATATTTCAGGTGATGCTGGAAGCGAGCACGGGACTCAGCTATCCTCCTCATCTACACTCCCCAGCTCAGGAAGGACACATGCCCCAGCTGTCACCTAAGTGCAGGTGAATGAAGAGCAAGGGCAGCCTCAGCCCAGGTCTTGTTTCCGAATAAATGAAATGTGCATCTTCCACGCGGCCAGCCGGGAGGGAGAAGCCTATCTCAGGAGTGATGGCAGGTGCTGCTGAGCTATTTCCATTTTCCAGCTCTGCAACCTCAGGAACCTCTTTAATCCAAACCACCCGCCAAGCGCCATTCACGGGCACTGAAGATCAGCCAGTGCTTTTGGATTCATTTTTAAGGCTGTCTTCAATTTTTTGAAGTATTTTGCTGGCGGATTTTTGGTCCCACCTGTGACTCAAGAAGAGATTTGCAAACCTCATCCTTGCTTTTTTCAGCCATTTAAAAAGGACTCATCACACCAAGAATTCAGGCTCCGCTTTTCACAGAGGGAACACGGGGGTAAAGGGATATATAGAAGGAAACTGGGAAGCACAGAAATGCTTTGGTGGATTTGTTAGCAATGAAAACAACCTTTATTTGATTTCTGCCTTCCCTGGGGCAGGGAGGGGAACCCACATGCAATTGCATTGAAGTAACATGTGAGAATCGGAGAGTGAATTTGACAAGAAGCTCCACCAGACTCACCTAGAAGCCCAGCAAAGTGCAAAGTGTAAAACCTAGCAGAGTAAAGAGCAGTGGAGCTCAGGGGCAGGATTTCAGCCACTGTGTTTTAAGGCATTAGCAACGAGCTAGGAAAATCACAGAAGGTACGCGCCGGGGTGATTTTACTCGGGGCTTACGTACCACAATGTTGAGAGCTACTGGACGATGTCGACAGTAGACAGTCATGGTTTAGTCAACCGCGCTTTTATTCAGCCGAGCAATTCTTTAGCCGATATGTGCTTCCCTAACACCTACGCACACACGGACGCCTGTGCGCGGCTACGGCTCCAAGAGCGTTCTGGTGTCTAGCTTGCTGAAATGCTTTCAATTAGGGTTTGGAAAAGGTTGACTCAGGCAGCCTATGCGACACTTGCCAAAGACAAAATTAGTTTTAGCCACTGCTGTTTTCCTTCCAAAAAACCAAA
>NW_010256782.1:0-2266 GCF_000690775.1 Eurypyga helias | reverse complement strand
TTTCCCTTATATGAAGTGGAGAGTATTTGTCAGATAGGTGTTCAGCTGGTTTTTAATGTCATGGAAACTTCATCTGCAAATGCATTAGAAACTCTTTAGTAAAGTAGCCTAGTAAAACAGATGATTAATATTGGTAAGCTCCTCATTTGCATATTAATTAGTCTCTGTTCTCAACTAATTAAAACGGGGCTGCCTGTTTGTAGACTTTCTGAATTCCAGGTTGTTGCCTCTGTTCCCACGTAAGTGCATTTAGCACAGCTAAGGCAGGCCATTGATACTGCAAACCAGCCACCCCAAGCAGCGGTAGCGACATTTTAAGGCATTTGAGGCGATAAGGGAGGTACTTTCAGCGTTGTCTTCAGAAAAAACCCAAGACTGATGCTTGAAATGGCAGGATGTAATGACTAAACAGTGCTCCTGCTTCTCCGTGATGCTCCTGTGGAGCAGGACAACCGCAGAAACCAGCCAAATCCAAAACCAGAGGGAGAAGAACGTTGCGGGGCACAAACAAGCCCAGGCTGAGTGGCCCTTAAGCTTTGTGGTCCTTGCTTTTGCCCAGAGATGCAGCCTAAAATCAAAGCTCAGCCTGATGACTCAAGACATGAAAATTCAAGGTTAATTCTGACCTGTGCTGCTCTGGCAGAGCTCTCCTTGGCCTTCCCAGGCTGGGGCTGGAGCTGGGACTTGGAGTCCACCGCGCGTCAGCCGGAGTCGCACTCGCAAGCCCACCTCATGGCCCCACGGGCTCTGCAGAGATGTTGCGGAGGACAGGCACTGGCTGAGCTTGCAGGGGAGAAGAGCTGCGCCTGGCCTGGCCCCATTTCCCTGCCAGCACTGGTGGGGTAGATGGATTACAAAGAAAATCCTCCGTTGATTCCTTGCCTTCAGGTTTTAGCGCTCAAAATGCAGCCCTCCCACCACCCACAAAGGCTTCCTCAATCACAGAGCTAGCGCTAGCCTTTCCGACAGCATCCTGCTGCCTCCTCCTCCTCCCTTTCCCTGGTCGAGGACAAACCATTCCCCTCTTGCACCCCAGCCACCAGCAGACCCTTCATGGGCTTCTCAACCAACACACCTGTTGGTGCCATAACCCTCCCCTGTCCTCCTACCACCCCTTCTAGCTCCTCCTGCTCTTCCTGCTTCTAGACATGCTTCTTGGCTCTTTTTCCTTCTCCGTCCCCTCCCCATGAACCTGGATTTTGTTCCTCCCAGCTGTTAGCATTCCCCTCTTTGCCATCCCTGCGGTAGTGCAGGATTCCGGTAGAAATTCAGGAACTGTGGATAAAAACACCCGAGGCTGAGAGTCACTTTATGAATATATATTTACTGCCAGAAAATGTTTTTGCATGGCAGTGACAAGTAGGTTTTCTCAAAACTGTCTGTGCACAGAGACTTTTTCCTCACCCTAGCTGCCAATAGCAGTTTGACAGGTTTTATTATACTCCATTATTCACAACAAGCCAGGTCGCTGTGCCATATGCTGTCCAGTCCTGCTAAAGCTAACCATGTGCCCATCTTGGCTGCAAACCAAGGCTGCTTAAAAAAAGCTCCTTTTTTTTTTTTTTTTTTTTTTTGGGCATGCTATTTGTTTTGAAAGAATTGGAGACAGAGGCTTCAGTCTTCAGTTCAGGCGCTCCAGTGTGCCTTAGTGCACGGCTTTGCTCACCCTCAGCAGCCCAAAAGACAATCGAATTGGAAAATCAGGGGTCCTGGTACAATTTGGACCTGATGTTCTTCTGGAAAGCTGCCTCATGCTGGGACTGATGCAGTCTGAGGGAAGCGGATAGTCTTAAATCTCTCTTGGGCCACTGGCAGTGAATTCAGCTGGAGTACAGCTTTTGAGATGATTTCATGGACTGCTTAGTAGGACACCCAGCAAGGAGCAGTGCAGTGTTTCTAAGACTGAGCCTCTCCTTCACTGGCAACAGCTGGTTTTGAGGCATTACAGCTACAGTGGGCATTGTACTTGCATGTGGCTGGACAGACTTCCTAGGGCATACTCCAAACTCCAGCCTCCTCCAAGTTTGCACTCACTGCTCCATGGCCCACTGCTGCCCTGTGGGCTGCTTTTGTTGCTCTGCTGTGTTTGAATGTTTGCTGACTTGCCATACCTTGCAGTTACTAGTGCACAGCCCCATCTAGAAAGAACATTTATTACCGCCTTGCAAGTCTGCCAGACTTTGAATCTCTCTCCTACCCATTGTTTGCACTGTTGCTGTTCTCAGGGGCACAATTTCCTTCACAGAATCACAGAATCACACAGGTT
>NW_010256781.1:48786-49163 GCF_000690775.1 Eurypyga helias | reverse complement strand
CGCACGGCGGCTGCGCAGGGCCCTGTGCAGGGATGGAGCAGGCGCAGCTGCCACCTGCCCAGGCCCTGAGCAGCACCTTGGGAGGGGACCTGCAGGTCTGGGCGGGGGACCGGGAACCTTTTTGACCCTTACACAAAACCTTCCTCATTTGCAAGCCTCGCAGCAGAGCAAAGTGCTTGCACAGCAGAAAGGGAGGCCAGAAGCCCCATCTCCTATTTTCTCTGGCAGATCCCTGGTTCCGAGCATCATCCCACACATCACAGCGTGGCCAGCTCAGGAAACAGCCCTCATTGCACAGGGGAACAGGCAGGTGCTGCAATGCCACATCCAGCTGAGCCCCCGGGCAGGGCAGAGGGGAACTGGGACACCAGGGCTTC
>NW_010256781.1:43878-48733 GCF_000690775.1 Eurypyga helias | reverse complement strand
CCAGGGGAGGTTTTGTCCAGCATCACCCACACACAAAGAAATGACGGCAGTGTTGGCTGGGCCAGGATGAAACCCAAACTGGCTTCTCTCGCCCTGCCCAGCTGCTTTCCTGCCCACGCAGCCTCAGGGTGGCAACTCCCGCTCCCTCCCACCTCCCCCAGCCCTTTGCACGCTGTCAGGCTTTTCCACCTCTGGGCAAATGTGGCCTGGATGCCTTTGCCAGAAGCAACATCCATCAGGGAGTGCAGAGCCTGAGCCAGGACTGCTTTTGCTCCATGGTCCCTGACTAGTTGCAGCAGCTCCGTGCCTCAGTTTACCCACTTGAAAGGCAATGACAGCGATACCCAACCCAGCTCAGTCCTCGTACGAAGACACAGCAGGATGCAGCCCTGCGCTCTCCTCCCGCTTACCTCGCCCGCCACGAAGAAGAGCAACGGTGCCTCCTCCTCTTTGGCTTTGTACTTGGCAATGATTTTTTCTGCTATGGGCTGAATCAGTTGTTTCGCTGCCTCCGACTCTCCGTCATCCTCTGAATCTGCAGGACACAGAGGTGGGGAGACAAAACAAAAGAGGCAAGGCAAAAAAGGAGGTTAGGATCAAACGGATGCAAACTGGCCGGGTGCTGGCAGCTCTATCCCACAGCACCACCACGGAGGAAAACCGGAGCCCGGATGCACAGCACGAACTTCAAAGCCGCGCGGCTCTGTAGCAATTAGGGAGCAGCTGAAATGTGCTTTTCATGTGAGACAGGGAAACACGTAACAGAAGAGCAGCTCCTGCTCCCGAAATACTTCACTGCTCACTCCCTGGTGCCACTGCCGAAGCGCAGGGACAAACAGGCACAAAAAAGCCGCTTTGCAGTTTGAGAAGCGTCAGGGTGTTTTGAAGACCAAACGAATGTGCTGATCTGAGGCTGCCTGCCACCCCCTGCCTGCCACCCACCATCCCTCCGCCTTGGGACGGCTGCTCAGCAGCTTTCCTGCTCGAGTCTCCGCAGCGGCAGCGCTGTGAAGGCAGCTTTGATTTGACAGAGGTAGAGTAGAAAGAGATGGCAACATCAATCAAACGCCAGCCACCACTGAAGTTCAAATACGGAGCTGGAAAGAGGAGAGACTGCGTCCTTGAGCAGCACGGAGATGAAACGACTTCAATTCAGGGACAACTTTTGGCATTAAAAAAGTCAGAAGGCAGAAGAGAGGCCCCTGGGCTCCCCATCACATCAAGCTCTCGTGGTCCCTGATGTAACCCCCGACACAACCAGTCCGGCCCCCAGCTGGGACAGGCACTGCCCACACCCTCAGCGCGCTCTGCCCTTGCTCCGTGCTTTCCTGCCCTCCTCTCCGGCTTCTCCAAGCAAAACAGGGGATACCAGAGATGCTGCAGGCTGCGTTTTGGGGTCTGTCTTCTGTGCAGGACAGTGATAAATACGCAGAGTTGTGGGGTGTCTGCAGGGATTGATTCTTCTCCAAACAACCGCTGCTGGCGGCACTCCAGGCAGCCTGCACACTCTGGCTAACCTAGCCCTCAGCTCCCCAGGGGCGGATGTAGATTGGCCGGGATTTATTCACCACCGGCTCTTGCTAAGCTGGTCTCCCAGCAGGACATGGGCCTATCAGGAGCCCCTGTCCCCGATTCCTGCCTCGGATGCAGCACCAGCTTCGTCTCAGGCCCAGCACATCACCAGCAGATTTCACGGATGCCAGGCATCCCCTCAAGTGCTGAGCAAGAGCCGGAGAGCACTCTCCCAACGCACTGTTTGCAGCTAGGTGATAGAAAAACTTTGCTCTGAGCAAGATAAAAATAACTCTTTCCAGAGGCCTGCAGCGCCAGCCCCAATCAATCACCCTTGGCATGGCCAGCCGGTCCTCCCCACGCAAGGAGAGTATTTTTGGCTCTGTGCTCACATCCCCCCGCTGGGCTACGCTGAATAAATAATCAGGGTCAAAAGGAAATCTGAAAGGGAAGAGGGGAAAGAGCGAGAGACACGTTATCAGCGCCGCAGAGAAGGGTGTGCTGCTCACAAAAGGCGTGTGAGGAAGTGGGAGACGAGCCCTGCCCCAGGCCAGGCCCCTCGCACAACACCAGCAGGCTCAGAGCAAGGGGGAGCTTCTTAAGCAAACCCCCACCGCAGCTCCTCAAGGGACAGCCGCGCTCCTCCCTAAAGCCCAGGACCCCTCGGCTCGCTCCCTGGGATGCTCTTCGCGCCCCCTCTGCCACCCCCCGTTCCCCCAGGGCTCAGCCTGCAGCGCAGTTCATCCCAGCCACAGCCCTGGCCTGATTTAACCGTCCATCCTTGGCAGGGGAGCGATGAGGAATGAGCCAGCTGTGCTTCGGATCAGCTCCAGGGCTGTTTCCAACCACAGAGGAGCTTCATGTGTGGGGTAGCAGTGGAACAGGGACAGGAGCTTTGAGGAAAAGCCTGCCCTGTCCTGCAGCCAGCACCCCACGGGGGGCAATACCCAAGGACCAGCATGCAACAGGCTCCTCTGATGCTCACAGCCCTGCTCAGCTCAGGGATTCAAGCCCTGAGGTGTGGTTTCCAGCACTGAGCTTCCATCCCTCCCAGGATGCTTCGTCTGCCTCCTCCGGAATGTTACATGTGCCTGAAGTCCCCCCTCCAGAAAGGCCTCTCCTCTGTCCCCCACCAGCAGCCCTGACGGTGTATTTCTTGTACTCCCCAACACCCGACCAGCGCTGCCCTCCACAGCTGTCGCTGAACCATCTTTGACACCACAGCTCCTCCGCGCTGCACATCGCTCCTCCATCGCATCTTCGGGTGCTGGGCTGGAGCTGCAGACACCCGCAGGCACGGGCAGGCTCTGGCAAACCCCTGGGAGCTGCGGCAGCCCATTTCTCTGGTACAGGCAAGGCTCCAGGTCTGTTAACCCCCTTGAATCCTTGGAGAGGACTCCACAGGGACCTCTGTCTCCCCATGGCCTCTCTGGAGCCCATAGCATTGCTCCTGGAGATGGAAACGGGCTGATGTCACTTCCCACAGACGGTGTCAGCACTGGAGGCTGGTTCAGCTCTAGCCGAGCTGGCAGGTAGCCCAGCCCCTCCCAAGCACAGGCTCTGCTCTCACAGCAGCAATGCTCCATACCTACAAAGAGAACGAGGCAGGGGCCCTCATTCAGCTGCACGGCATTGGAGTCCGTCAGCTCCAGCACGGGCTTGGGATGCCAGGGGAACTCGCGGCATTCGATGTCGTTCAGCACCTCCACCCGCCCCTGCCGCGTGATCACTTCTCCCTTGGAGTCCAGGACGATGAGAGTCGGGATGCCTGCGATGGAAGAAAAACAGGAGGGGTCAGCCAAAGCGCGAACCGGCCAGCGACAGGGTGTGGCCTTTTCCTATCACCTCCGTCTCTGGCAGGAGCCCAGCGACATGCTGCCTCTCCGCAGCCCATGCAGGGTGTGGGAATCGGGGTGCCTGGATCCTGTTTCCGTCCTAGCAGAGCGCTGTAATTCAGCAGCCAGAGCAGGAAGCTGGGAGACAAGCTCTGGCATTGCTTGCCTTTCCCTGCCCGAGTGCAGGCAGGGGTCACCGCTGCCTGACGCTGATGCTCCTGGATGCAAATCCCACCGTTCCCACACAGGGATGCCCCTTGCAAACTCCCTCTTGCAAAGTACCAGACAGACGTGGCGAGGCGGAGCAGCACTGTCCTGCAGACACCATGGCTGCCGCTGGAAGAGCCTCAGTTCACAGGAACACACACACAAACCTTTCTGCAGGGCTGACGGCAGACAATGGCAGCCAGGAAGCAGGGTGTGTTCCTACATTCTGCTGCCACGAACTCCTCCATGAAACCCCCACGCCACTCTCGGCGCTAACCGCCCAGCCATTCCCCGAGCACAGGGATGCCTCTGACAAGTCAGGAACACGATTACCTGCTTCGGAGGCTGTTTCGCACCACCCGAACCCAGCCACACAGGCACTCAACGCTGGTGGTGAAGGAAAGGCCCCTGAATCGGCACTAACGACGGTGATTTAGTGCTCAGGCCCAGGGATAGGCCCAGGGATGTCCCCAGGAATACTCAAGAGAAAGCGCACGCAAGTGACGACGGAGCGGGATTACGCACACTAACGCCAGCAGACTGACACACGGCTAAACCGCCTGCAATGCTTGCAAAGGCACCTGGCATCCACCTTGATTGGCCACTGCCCTCGCAGAAGGGAAGTGAGTGTGCTTGCAGCAGAGATTTAGCCTAAGTCACCTACTGAAACCTGGCCAGGCCAGCAGTGAGGCAGGGTGGACACCGGCTGTCCCATCTGATAAGGTACCGGTGAGGCTTTCCGGCCACAAAACGGTCATGGGAGAGCCAATAGGAGCAGCTCACATTGGTGACTTCATCTGGAAAGCACACCATTCCTTTCTCATCAAGGAAACAAAGAAACATCCCATAAGGAAGGAAGAAGGGAGAGTCTGGGATCAGGCCCCAGGAGACGGGTGAAGTGACCAGTGTTAGTGCCAGGTGCTGCTGTCTGCTCCTCGCCACCCCAGCTTCAATCTGCTTGCTATCCACCATCTCCTCCTCCACCAGCAACATCCCCTGAATCACAACTGGCAAACTCAGGCAACTCAAATCCTCCTGCCCTCATCCCAAGGTGTATTTTAAAGCTCATTTGTTAGAAATACCACTCAGAGCCATTCTCTGAGCAGGGGGGACCCAGGGTGCTTGCCCTGCCGGACTCCTGGCACTGTGCTCTTGTGTTTGTACAACAGTGGGTTACTCACAAGCTCCCTGAATTCTAGGCATTTCTCTAGGAAATACACGGCTGCTGTCTGTCCCACGCCTGCCTGCAGGTCCAGGCGAGCAGCCGCATTCCCCTCCTTCCAGCCTGGCAGAGCCACTCA
>NW_010256781.1:1079-43861 GCF_000690775.1 Eurypyga helias | reverse complement strand
CTGGTGTAAGAGCAGCAGTGCAGGAACACGCCCCGTGGCTGGGCTTGCAAATCCTAAAGGTATGCCAAGAAAACCATTTTGTATCACAAAAAGGCTTATTCATTACCTGCCTATTCCGAATAGCTCTAGGGCAGGGACGGGTTAAACAGACTGGAAGGAACTGGGAAATCTTACTCTGGCCCTACCCAGCAAGGCACAAACTGACTCCAGGAGAAGCACTCGGCGATCAGCATCCCACATGCTTCAGATCTGTATCCATTTATGATTCCCAACCCCATCCCAAATGCCTGCTTTTCCACCCTCTCCAGATCTGCATTATACATAGCGATCAGGGACTTCGTCATGCAAAGCATTTCGACTGTACCCGATCTGCGTGCGCGGGGACACACGCGAAGGCACTAAGACCTCCACCTGCAAACTGACTCAGAAAACAGAGAGTCTTTAAGATAATTCATCCTGGCTTTAGTACTCAGGAAATGTAAGGAATACATCAGAAAACATTGGGGCTGGGTTTTCAGCCTGTTAGGAGGTGCGTGATGTGCGCTGGGTCAACCCTACACCTTTTACCCTGCACCGGAGGGTTCTCACCAGCCACGAAGCTCTGGTTTCCACCCTGGACCCACAGACAAGGGCTGCGGCTGCCGTGACCCATCTGCTCCCAGTCCCAAGCATCGCTGCCCTCTCTCCTCCGCTCCTTCCTGCACATCCCCAGCCGGGTCCCTGGGGTTAGGACACAGCCTTACCAGGCTCATGGTGGCATCCTGTAGGATCAGCAGTGCCTTCTCCATTGAACCTCGTTACTGCTTCCCCGGCAAACACGTCCTCTTTGCGCAGGATGCAGACCAGAGGGACCAGGGGAACCGTCCTTAACCTTATTCACACCCATTAACCCAAATACTTCCCCCCTACCCCCCCTCCCTGCTCATCCCAGCCACTATTTGTTATTTTAGTGCCTTTTGGGCGCTTTGGTAATTGCCGTGAGTCATAACAGCAGAATTTACTTATCAAAAAGAATCCCAGATCAGACATCCCGCAATGAATATTGTATAAGCTTGGATGAGAATTAGCATAGACGGGCTCAGTGTGATTTTCTGCATTAGAAAATGGATTCGGCTCCCACGGGGCTAGCATTTTATGGAAACACAGGGGCCAAATGATTTGTTACCGAACCTGGCGATACATTAACTTATTTAGATATTAAAACCCATATGTGACATGGAAACCTCAGCTGCATTAAGTCTGTTGGGTGAGCCATCAAAATTAAGGTGAAGCAAACACTCAGAATGCACCCACCACAGGACGGGTGGTGGGTCTGATTGCTCTTTTTTCATCTTTTCAGAAGAAAACTCCAGAAATCTTGTACAAGAAACCTCCCGTAAGAGTGACTTCCAGGCTGCTCATACCAGCCAGGCTGTGCGAGTGACCTGCGGGTCTGGGCTAAAGCACAGGGAAAACAACAGTTTTTGGAAGTTCCCCCAAGGGACTGCAAATCCCAGAGTCACCATGGAGTCCACGGGGAATGTTCAGGAACCCAAAAAGTCTCATCAAGGGGCGATTCCTATCCTAGTGTACAATTTATCCCTGCTGCCCCTCCCATCCGAAGGAAAGCCTGCGTCAGGGGATTCCACCTGAGGCAGGACACACAGAGAGGACACTGCCCGCACAACAAAGGATTATTTCTGATCAGCCACGACACAAGACATGACTCTTTCTCAAGACAGTGCTGCACCCAGAAGCAATTTAATAGAGGTGGGTACGGTACAGCCCGCTGACTGCGCAGGCATTATGAATAGAGGCATTCAAGTCAACCCAAATAAAGGCCAGTAACTCAATTTACATCTTACACTGAGTTTTTGAATGCTGCAGGGGCCGACACGGGACTAAAACAACAAGAGATTTGACTCTATTGCTGTTTTCCACCCTCAGCTGCTCCCGGCCCTACAAAACAGAGTGGAAAACACACCCCACATGCCTGTTGTGCTCACAAGCCAAGGCACCATTAGGATGATAACCTGGCCCTGAACGGGCTCCACACTCTCACAGGTGTGTAGGTGCAGCTCCAGAGGGGGATTTGAAGCTGCTCGGCAGCATCAGAGCCATGCATCCGGGGAAAGGAAGAGGACATTTTCATTTAGGTGGAATGACGAGCTGATTTCACTGGTGGTGACGAGCTGAGCCCACGTCATGGAGCTATCTTTGCAGAAAGCTTTCGGTACAGCTGGTGCAGCAGCCTGCTGCGAAAGCTGGACTGCAAACAGCCGGGCAACCCCAGAGTTGGCGTGGAGGATCCAGAGTTGCTGCCTGCGGAGGGGCCAGTGACAACTGGAGTCGTGCAAAGGTTCACCTCTAACACTACCAGTGCCCCAAAGCCCTCCCCGCAGCACCCGGCTCCATCCTGGACCACAGTTGGGAAACAGAGCCCAAGCCTAGGCTCGCAAAGCCTGTGAGGTGCTGGGGCGGGAAGGGGGATGGCGATGGTGGGTGCAGGTTAGCCTGCCTCCACATTTTGATGCGACTTGGCGGGATCACAGTTCATCCTCGTGGAGAGGCTGCCACTTCACAGGAAAACCATGATAGATAAGCAGAAGGGTTTGCACTCAAACATGCCCAAATCCCAGGGTCAGCATCCCTGGGAGAGCAGCTGAAACGCAGGGGTAATATGGGAGCTTCCCTGGCAGAGGAATAGGGTCAGGGCATGGGGGAACAACAAATATTTACATTTTCAGGTCAGCACAAAATGAAGAGACATTTAAGGAGCTGGCAGCTGGAGTCAGAGGGCAAGCTGTTGTCACTGTTTCCCTAGCTACGCTATGCCTGGTGCTCAAGTATCCACGTCTGGACACCTTATTTACAGAAAGTCCCAGTGAAACTGGCAGCAGTCCCGCAGTGCTCAGCTGAAATCAGCACCGGAGAGGTTTGTGAGCAGGCCAGGGAAAAGATGGATTAATTTGGCAAGCTCTTGCCTCATGGGAATGTAACTGAGCAGCAAACTGATGGCTATTTAAAGCAGGCGAATGGTTACTCTTGATTTAAGGTCAGGGAACACATCTGAACAAGAGCACCTGAGCTCACACCAGAAAGGGTGTTCGGAGAGGACTCTGAGGAGGGATTATTTCTCCTGCCACTCTCCCCAGGCCCTTGGCCACCTTTGGCAACACCCCTCCTCCCCTCTGGACTGCATTAACCCTCTGCCAGCTCATGCCCACCCCACCGACGCTGCATGGAAATGGGTAAGAAACAGGCACGTTGCAAGCAAGACCCTTTAACTACAGGGAGAAACTAGATGTAGGTACAGCAGACCTCCTTGCGAGCTAGTCACCTTGTGCTGTCTCTGTGCTGCAGTCTGTCCCCTGCAGGAACAAGGTGCCAGTCCCCAGGAGGGCTGCTGTGAGCTTTTATCATCTTTGTGACTCTTTGAAGCCACCCAGACAGACAAGAGTCTCTCCCCTGCCCCTCCGAGCAGCCGGGGCTGCTGGAATTCTGGCACTAGCACGTACAGTAAAAGCAAAGCCATGTTTTACATCAAACATGCACTCTTCTGTAATTCATGTCACTAACATAAACCAGATGCCATCTTCCTCAGGCTCTGCAGAGAACGATGGCCTGCCTTTGCATTACATAAAACAGCAAGAAAATGAAATTTAAGCCTTCAAGAAAAAAAAAGCAAAATAAATAAATCAGTAATTAGGCAAAAAAAAATCTAAGCCAAAAACAGCTTCCAAGTTTCCAGGAAGAATTAGGTTGTTTATGGAAGTCCTGTTTCAACTAACAGCCTGCCTGGCAGGTGGTAGGAATGTGAGTTTGTGGAGAGCAGAACCATGAAGTGGCTCTGCCTGGGGCACTGTGCTTTACTTTGCTGTTTTCTTGTTGTAGTTAAACAAGAGGAGACATTACAGATATCCAACAAAAGGAGCAGGAAGGAGAGCTGTGCATCACTGCGGCCTTTCCTACCTTGTATGCCGTATAGTCGATTCAGGCGGGACCGTCTGGCCTCGTCGGCGTACGGCACAGCTACCCAGGGCATCTCGCTGAAATACTGCTTGAAGGAGTCCTCTGACCTGTGCCAGGGGAACAGGGTGTGGGATCCAGAGTTCAGCCCCTCTGCCTGCCAGGCTTCTTCCTTTTCTCATTAAAACCCTGACCTGCAAAGGCCTTTATCCCTTCCACCAAAGCCTGCCCGTAAGGGCTGCTGGCAGACACAGCCTGGGGAGAGTTCGACCAAATTTAAAGCCCTCAGTCCCTCAAGAAGAGGTCCATGGCGCACTTTTTCCTGATAAAATATTTCAAACTCTCTGGGGCATCTGAATGTCAACCCATGGCGACAGCAGCAGTTCCGAGCATCCTTCAGACCTCAAGACACAGGAGCCACAAAGTGAGACACAGAGCTGCTCCACGGACAGAGCCTGCTCTCAGCCCACTGCTGCCCTTTTAAACCCCCCTCAAATCAAGCCAGCAATGCTCATCGCTTCTCAGCATGGGGGCAGACAGCTCTGCCGGCGCAGGGCGTTAGCGCTTCTTTACCTGTCTGCGCTAACGAAGAGTATCTCAAACTTCTGGCCTGCCTCCTTGATTTTTCGGTAGGACTCCACCAGGACCCTTGTGAGGCTTCGGCACGGCGGGCACTGCAAAACACAACACACGTAAGGATGTCGTTCCCTCCCACGGGCTAGACCCACACCCAGCACGTCCAGATGACCGAGTGACCATGAGAAGGCAGGTGTGACCTCATCTCTGCCAGCATGCCAGGCAGCAGCCCTGAACATGACCGGAGCTTATGGCCTGTGAGTGCCAATAAAACCTCTTCCATTTTAAAAACTGAGCACTTCTCCCCTTCTGAGGGGCCAGTTGAGGTTGACATGCCACTGCAGTGCTGCTGCTTCTTCCAGAATGGCCGGAGCACTTCAGCTGCTTCAACACCAACCAGCCCGAGGTTGTCACTCTCCCAGAGAGCAAGAGTGGCACGGGGATCCCCAGCAGCCCTGAGCTCACTCCAACTGCTCTGCAAAGCGCCTGTTACTCACCCAGTGTGCAGAGAAGTAGACCCCAACGTGCGAGCCCTCCAGGGCATTGCTGTCTAGCGTCTGGCCGTTGTTCCTTAGCAGAGGCCCAGCAACAACTTCGCTGAAGGGTTTTGGCCCCCAGGGGAACTCCAGACCTGGAGAGAGGTCAGGATGAGGATGGAAAGAAGACACAGTATAGCCAGATGCACACACAGCCTTTACAGTTTCAAAAAGTTCCATCCCACTTTCAGCAGAGATACAGGGGAGCCGGGGAAGCCAAGCTCTGCACCAGAGACAGGGCCACCTCTCGCTCACAGGTAGGCTGCACCCGAGTGCGAGCCACAGCACCTTCAGCTTGACAAAGCCTGCTCGGGTTTTGTGCCTGACAAGGCATCTTTTCCTTATCAAAAGCATTTGTTTTAACAACAGAGAGCAAGGTGGTACGTGCCCAGGAATGCAGTCAGACTATTTGCCTTGTACCGATACTCACTGCATATTTCTATATATATACACGTTATTTATTTATTTATAAAACCTTATATATATAAAAGAGATGGTTTATATATATATATATATAAACCTATACATAAACTAGACTAACTCTCTGCACCCCAAAGCAAGCACGTGTGCGTACACACAAACACATGCTCCGCATCATCTGCTGCCAGCTCCCGGAGCAATCAATCTGTGTATTCAGCCAGAGAGCAGGAAACATCCCAGATGGCTCAGGCCACAACATGTACTTGCTGCACAGATCCTGCCATCCGAATTAAAGACTCAGTCGCCTCTCTCGGTATCTACTGCACGAAGAAACGACGAGCCAGTAGTTGGTGTGCATGGACAGGCTAGCAGTTGAATGACGGGTGTGCAGAGTCTGTGAGTAAGGGCACACGTTTTGCTCACTTTGGGTTTTGCAAATTGGAGGAAGATGGATTTAGCATCAATTCCTAGCACAGCAAACCTCAAGAAATGGAGAATGGTAACATCTTTCTGCTGTGTTTGTAAATAATGCAGAATTCATTACCCTAACAGAATGTGATGCCAGTGATAAAGTCTCACTCAGTATTTTGGGAGGATTCTGCTCCCAACATATAGAAAAGTCTGGGCCCTCAGTCCATGTGCCTCCATCAGGGAAAAATACAAACTTAATGTTTCAGCTAGTCTAACTTTTTCATCATTAACACTTCAGACAAAACTCCTGGAGGGTAAATCTTTGTTCTTTTCAAAAAGCAAATACAAAACACAGGATCTGGCAGAAACAACGCAGAAAATTTTATGCTGAAAATAATACAGTGCCTCGATTAGTTAAGTATGACAACAGTTGTTTGTTCTGTCCCCCTCGCCCTGGCAATTAAAAATGAACTGAACTGAAAGGGCAGCTCTGTGCCCACATTTCTGTGGCACGCAGGACTCCAGGTCTTACCTTCAGGGTCATCTCGGATTACCAGGAGGCCATTCCTGCAAACCACCTTCCCGGTAGAGGCATCGATAAATATCAGGGAAGGAATGTTGGAGACTCTGTACTTGTTCCACAGCTTCAGCTGTAAGAGATAGGGAGGGGAGAGAAGAAAGGTAAACTTGGCAGCATGAAGAGGAAGATTTTGGAGCGTTGGCATCTTTCAGACCAGAGCTAAGTGAAGAAACAGAGCTGGTTCTTTGGCGACGGGTGTGAAGGCACGTGAGGGCATCTCTCCAGAGCTGCCGGGCCAGCCTGGACCTCCAGCACCCGCAGAGACCCGCTCCAAGACCACCACCCCCTCGATACCGCAGGCAACACTGCCGCTGGTCCCACACCCACTGCGGGCTTGCCTGTCAGCGCAGGTAAAGCTTCTCCTGCTGCTGCATTTGCCTCTTTGCAAGTAAAATGGGGAAATATTTACCACACTTCAAGGCCTTTGTTTAGAAGACATGGTAAGCACAAATACTTTTAATGCCACTGCTCTGAAGCAATTTGTAATGCTTCCCTGGCTGTTTCCTTCCCTCCCATTTCAATGTTCGTTAAACAAACCAGCAACCCTTGCCAAGACACAGCCACGCTGGAAACAAGGCCAACACACAGAAACACGATTCTTCTGCAACTGGGGCTTCCCGAGTTTGTTCCCAGGAGCTGATTAACGGGTTTGACATCACGCTGGGGGCCACAGAGCCCAGCTCGTCTCTCTTGCCCTGCCAGCCGCACAGGGGTCCCCGCCGGCTATGGGCAGAAGCCAGGCAGGCTGCGATGGCCACATTCTGGGTGTCCCAGTCGAGGTGTTGCTGCCTGCTGGTCATTACGTTTTGCAGGGAGCTCAGCTCCACACAACGCCGGTGACTGAGCGCCCTGGGTGTCACGCAGTCCTGGGTTGACATTTCTCAGCGTATGCTTCTGGCAGAGGATAATTTGGAGCTTAAGCCCCGCACAGAAGCTCGCTGGGACGGGGAGGAAGGAGACGACGACAGCTGCTGGCAGGGCCCGTCTGCAGGTGTGGGCTGGCTGCGGCCGGAGGGGCTGCTGCCATCACCACCTTCACTTGCATTGCTCCGAGCACTTCAACCTCAACAGCCCCGCGGTGAATTTTCCAACTCTTAAAAGCCAAAGCATAGCAGAGAGTCAGAGGGGAAGGAAATGAATCACCACCTTCCTAAGCTCTGCTCTGCAAAGCCCCTCAGACTCCGGGCGTTTACAACTCACTTGGGTTTGGAGAACGAAATCCAGAAACAGGAGACGGGCAGAAAGGGACCGAGAATCCCACCTGTCCCAGTGAAGGGTTCAAGCACCAGAGATGGAGAAACCCTCATGCCACGTGCTGCTGCTTCCATCAGTATCTCAGATGGAAACAGGTGTTTTCCCAGAGAATGAAGCCATGGCCCTGTGGATCATCATCCCTGACTTCCGAACAGAGGCAATCCCATTTCCCGAGATGGGAATGATCTGGGGAACCAGACAAACGAGGGCAGGAAAGGGATGCAATGTGCAGGCAGAGCAAGCTGTGTCCCTTGGCTTGCTCACCAGAGATCTAGCTGAGTGGAAACTCACATCCACATCCAGGTTTTAATGGCACTGTATTAACTATTTCTTCCAACACCTATTTACAAAAGATATAGCTAAATGAGTGACAGAAGCCAGCCTGCTTCAACGGGGTGTTAGCAAAACCCTCTTGGGTCTGAAGGAAAGCACTAATGCTGAGCTAGGAAGACTTTACTAAACTCCATCTACTAGGACCCAGAGAAAGGCAATGCTCTGTGTCCTGCCCACCAGCCTCCAATTTCCAACAGACACAGTTCTTGGAACAAGCAGACTCATTCATAATGCCGATTCCCAAACCACAGAAGGTAAAATCCACTTCTGTGAAGTTTAAAGGGTGGGGAAAAGCTCTTTATAAGGATCACGGGCGTTTAAGAGGGTGTTGCAAACAATGAGGAAATTACAACAAGCAATTGGATCGTTCCCTTTAAATCGTTGCTTACATTACAGTCCATTTTGCCGAGTCCTTTGTGTAGGGGCATCCCCCCCAAGGGGCACAGCAGCGGGTCGTGGCAGCTTTCTTGGCGGGGGACGCGGCAGGGTCCAAGAGGCTGCATGGACTGGCCGCGCTCAGAGAGACAGGGCTGGAACACCCCAGATAAGTGGGTGAGACCAAACCAAACCTGCTCTCGCTGGAAGCACCGGAGCGAGCGGTGCAAGGCTGGCTCCAGGCTGTCTACAGGGTCCAGCAGACCTGGACGCTCTTACCAACAACAGGCCCTGGGTCTTCTCAGGATGTGGATGCCATCAAGCTCCGCTGAGCCCAAACTTGGCTGCCCAGGCATCTGCAGCGCAGGTAATCTACAATCCCGATACTCTGTCCCCAGGAAATGGAGGGTTGCCACCGCCACCTCACCACCGAGGGTGAACAGGAGAATGCCCCATGCAAGCTGGAATTAGGTGTGGGTCAAAAAGCATCAGTAAAGGTCAACGTGACGTCCGCTGCTGCCAGGAGCAGTTTGGTTTCACGCGCCTCCTGTGCGCTAGGAAAGTTGATGGGGAATGAGAAATGCATGCACTGCAGGACGAGTGCCAGGATCCACCACCATTCCCACCGCCCTGGCCCTCTTCAGCCAGACTCGGCTTCCCAAAGCCTGTCAGACACTTCCGAAGGAAGCCCGATAGCTCTTTACCGCAGATCTGATCTGCAAGAGCAGAACCTTGCCAGGAAACGGGCTGGTTTG
The DNA here is from genome assembly GCF_000690775.1 of Eurypyga helias. NCBI lineage: Eukaryota > Metazoa > Chordata > Aves > Eurypygiformes > Eurypygidae > Eurypyga > Eurypyga helias. The sequence continues at coordinate 34,673 of NW_010256781.1, read as the reverse complement.
TTTTTAGCTGGGCTTTTTGGATAAGAGAGCTCACTACGGGATTCCCACACCACTATTTTGCAGCTGAACTGCAGTTTCCAGCACAGACATCCCATCTCCACCTAACGCCTCTGAACACCAGGATGACCTAACTCATCTTGCGGCAAACTGTGGCACCCGTTAGTTGTTCCCAGGATAAAACGCCAAGGGCTTGCACACGCACAGGCTCTGGGAGGGCGATGAGCTCCTCGGTCCTGCTCAGCGTACACCCACTGGTTGTGGACCAGGCGGGAAGGGGAGCCCAAGAGAGATGGCATCCCTTGTATGCGTACCTGCAGAGCCGTGCACCTCGCAAGGGATCCTGTGCCAGGCGTGGGATGCAGAAAGCAAATTAGAACTTGCTCTGAAACCACAAGACGATGGGATGATAGCTCAGGCAGCAGGGCAGAGTGCTGCCTCAGCAACTTTTAAAAAGCTGTTTTTCCTGCCGTGAAGGGGATGACATAGAAATAACATACTCCACGCTCTGAGGATTTGATCATCCATTTAAAGAGGGGATCTCTGCTCCGCTTCCCAACAGCTGTTGCAAATCTGTGGGATCAAGCCAAAGCTAACACAGATGTGGAAATAATCTACGGACTATTCCACTCGAAAGCAGCTGATCCTCTCGGAGCGCCCTTCGCTCCTGGTTCAGGCTGCATGCCTGCTAAACTCAACGCTCACTGCAGACCGGCCGCTGGAAAAGGAGCGAGGAAACACACCCCATCGCAAGAGCCGTACAGACTGCCCAGCGTTACAGAAACCTCCCTGGCTCCTGTGCAGGTGGTTAAGTACAGCAGTCCGGTGGAAAAACCAGAGTCACCAGATTCCTCCGGTAACCTTATCCCTACACAAAGCATCACCACGCTGTCCTTGAGGACCTGGAAACCGCAGCCCTCGGCTCCCTGTGGGACTCCATCCACGACCAGCCTCGAGAGGCTTTAAAACGATGGCTGATTATTTGAGGTCCGAGGTGACCCCAGGACGTCAGGCCACGCAGCAGCGCGCAGCATCGGACACAAAGCTGCTTTCCACACCGGCGGCCGGCTCAGTTACTTCCCCCAGCCCGGTGGCTGGGAAACGCTTGGCCGAGGCGCACGCTGGAGAGAAGTTTGCAGGCAGGCGCAGTAATTTTTCCAGATAAAGGTGTCAGACGAGAGGTCTCCCCAGCAGCTCACGGCAGTTTCTGCGCAGGGCTGGCACCTGGCCGGAGCAGATGAAATCCCCTCCTGCGCTGCGCGTACTGGTGGGGAAGGGATCCCCAGCTCCGAACAGCTGCCGGGCGCTATTTTTGGTTGTGCTGACTGATTTATCAGCCCTTGGTTGCATTCACTCGCTAACATAAATCCTGAGCCGCAGCGGTTAACGCTGGCAAAGATAAAGCACAACTGCTTGCAGTGAAATGAGCCCTGGCCGGTGGGAAAGTGGTCCTCCCACCCTCACTGGGGCTGAGCTACTCTGCTGTTCTGTGAACCTGGACAGTAAAAGGTCCTGTGCATCCATTCTCCACAGGACACAGAGCTGCTTAGACCTGGGATACGTGGAGGTTTCCGAGGCGCCTGCCCGGGCCAGCAGCAGGGCAGACACTGCCCCTGCTCACCCTGCAACCCACGCTGCCACCCTGACCAGGTAGATAAAGCTAATTTAAGAAGTTCAAAGCAATAATAACATGTTCCCAATGTGGACAGCTGCTGCTTTCTGCTAAATGAAACACAAAGCCACTTTTCTTCTAAAATCCATCCTTGGAGACAACATCCCCAGGGTCCGGGCTATTCCTTTAGTGAGGCATCGGGAAGATGCTGCTTCCCAGTGCCCTGAGAGTTCCCACGCAAGAGCGCAGTGGGGTTTCCATGACAGGCATCAGCTGGTCTCTCCTTCCAGAGTCACAGGCTGAAACATGAAGTCAGAAATTCAGGAGTAGAACTCGGGTGGAAAAGCGCCCTTGCTCCAGGACCGCAGGGACAGCTCTGCCTCACAGACTGGCTCGGGACTAGCAAGACATCCCTGACCGCCCCCACCGCTCCACTTCCACAGTCCAGAGCTGCAGGGGACCCCTCTGTCTTCACTCACAACATTATACTGTGGCTTTTACATCGTGCTTTAAAGGGTTTACAAGCACCAGGGGCCACCCAGGCTCTGCAGACAGCAGGCACGGGGCTGCAGAACAACAGGCTGCTCCCTCGCCCCATCGATTTAAATCCAGTTCACGCCTGCCCCTGCGATTCAAGCTCAGCTCAAGCAAAGGCTCCTCTTCCAGCCCTTCCTCCCTGCTCCTTTCCCTCCGTGCACAAGGGAACCCTCTTAAATGATCAGGGATGCAGTGCGGGAATGACATGCAGCCGGATAGCGGGGGAGGCGTCGAGGGCAGATGGTGCACGCCAAGGTCTGACCTTGCGACACGGAGTAGACCGAGCGAGGCTTGGGAGAAATTAATGTCTATTGTGCTGCTGTTTCTCTCTGAAAGCACATCAAAATCTAATTACAAAATACAATGGTGAGAGAGACGTCTGCTCCGAGCACGTTAATGAGCTGAGGAGGGAGGATTTGGAATGGCAATAAACAAGATTGATGTGAACGGCTGAGACCGACAGCGCAGGGCACCGGCGCTGCTGGCGCACACAGACCGGTGGGCCATCGCGTTGTCATCCCCCTCTGCCCCCACGCTGCTTACAGTGGGAGAAAGCCCAGTTAAACTAACCTCAGGACCAGTTTCCCTAGCACTCGGCCCAGCAGCGCCTGCTGCAGATGCTCCCCATGCCAGTCATGTTCCAGCAACAGGATTTGGAGTGAGGAAAACAATAAAAAAATCAGAGGTCCTGCTTGTCACCTCCAACCTTTTCCGTGCTGTGGCTCCATGCCGGGAGACCTGCACAGCATGGTCCCGCTTGCATGCAGCAGGGGAGCAGGGGGGACCCTGGCAGGAGCCAGCTTGCAGCCCCAAGGCTTTTGTTCTTCCCAGCTACGAAACACAACAGCAAAAGCTTTGGAGCCGAAGCGGAAGGAAATCCTCTCCGCAGGGTCTTCTGGCAGGGCGGCTGCCAGCCGAGGGCTGCTCTTTGTTCCCCCGAGGTGCTCCACAACCAAAGCCCTGGGGTGAGGGACCTGGGTCAGCCCAACATCACATCCCGGCCCCTTTGCTTCTTCCCGTTTTCCTCTTCCTACTGCCCTGGTCGCCCAGCACCTGCACTGTCAGTTCAGGATTTCCCAGGCTAAGCCGTCCAACCGACCGCGAGCTGAGCATTTTATTCGAGGGCAAAGCAGCATATGGCTGGCGCACGCACCCTGCTCGGAGCACAAGCTGCCTCCCCTCCTCCTGACGCACACGCAGGCTGACAGGCTGGATCCTCTGCAGCCCACATCTGATAGGAAAACATTTAATTTGAGCAGAACTGAAGAGTGGTTAACATGATCTATGGAGAGCAAAGCCCCAGGGCCCGGAGCAGACGCGGGAGGTGGCCTGGTTGGTTTACATGTGCAAGTTTCAAAGAGGCGCTGGGCTGGCAGCTTGATTTGATCCCAGGATCAGGGTGAAGCAGTATTTTGCTAAACATACAGATAATGCAGGCAGCAAATCATGCAGGGAGGATGCTACGAAACAGGCCAGTCTATAAACACTACAAGGATGCCTTTTACATACCTCTTTTTTTCAGATGTTACTCAAATTGCATTCAACAGCCCAAAGACGACGCGGAATTTAAGGATGCAGCATTGTACCCAGGACTAGGCAATACACCTCCGTGCATTCCCAAGAAACGTCTTATTTTTCCCTCCATGTACATGCCTTGCTTTACCTCTTAAGAGTCTTGCATGTGAGCATCTCAAGATATTTCACGAGCAATTTTTCTCCCTGCAGCTCTGCTTTGAGCTAAGCACTCTCCCTTTACCCCCAGGAGAAAGGGGGCACGGGGCTTGCACACAGATGGGTGCAGAAGCCAGGATGTCTGCCGGCACCTTGAACCCACCTTCTGTTACCTGTTTTCAGTGGCATTTTTTCACGCTTTCCTGGTAGGTAAGTAAGACAGCAGGACAAACACATAAACAGTGAGGACAGAGGGAGTAAAAGTGTTTGTGGGAAAAATTTAAGACACATGTAGAAGTGTATCGTACATGGCCCCTATAAATTACGCCCCCAAATGACTAGCACTGAGTAAGGAACAGCTATGTAAACACAAAGGTAATAAGAAAAAATAATAATTTCTCTCTCACTACGGGGAAGGGATATTTTTCCATCTGTTAATAGGAGAGGTGAGGGGTGGGGTGGCAGTCTGGGACGTTGAATCGAAGTTCAGGGTCTCTCTTGGTCCCCAGTCTCATCTGTCATTGGAAACGGGACAGCTGCCAGCAGCCCCACACATTACAGCCCGTGTTTCCTACCCACCGCCTTTGCTCGTGCTGCTACCGTTCGCTTGAAGGCAGTCGGCATCGAGCGCTGGTCGTAACCTTGAGGTCAAACGCCTTGCAATTCCGGATCACTAAGAAACAAACACTTCTGAAAAGCCCCGAGTTTAGACAGAGTTCCCACCAAACACAAAAGCCTTTTAAATCTGCAGGGAACGGGGGATATTTTTTTGGTTTGTTTAATGCATACAATGAGGTAGTAGTGTGGTTTCTGTTTTGTTTTCAGCGGTTAATCCGAAAGGGAACCTTACACAATCAGACCAACAAAACGCTGGAAAACAATAGTTATTTGTTCACACTGTAACACACCCAGGGGAGCGAGGGCTTCGGGATGCTGCAGTGATGGGAGCCTCGGGAACAGGGAACCCCCCGGGACATGACAGCAGCAGCACATCCCCCAGAGCAGCACCATGGGAAACCCTTGTAGAAGTACCAAGACATCTGCAAATACCCTCTTGTGCCCGGTGCTGTTGATGGGAAAACCTGCTAGTTACGCAGCATCTTTTGAAATGCAGTAGTGTATCCGCAGCATTGCTGCTGACACTTCATTACAAAAACCTCCTCTCAACACAGCACTGGCATCATTGCAAACAATCAGACTATTTAAAAGCAACCACTTTCCCCCAGTTGCTCCAGCGGATCTCAGGAGAGGCCGCACTGGTTAGTCTGGCCCTCCCTACAGCTGCATCCATTCGGCGTCTCAGAGCCGACGGCGCTGAATCTCAGTCTGGCAGCACTCCTGGACTGCAACCCAAGGAGGATTTTCATGGAAAGGTTACACAGCTGCAGAGCTAGAAAGGCCATAGCCACAGCCCCACCGCTGCTTGCAGCCCACGCTGCCGGGGCAGCTCTGGGCTTTGCATGCGAGGCCAGCAATGGGCTCTGCTCGCAGCTCGGAAGGGCGGCACAGCTCCAGGGATTCACTCCGTAACCACACTCAGGTCAAAATAAGCCGAGAGCTAACCAGAACCAGGTGCTCTCAAGCTCCAGCTGGCAAGAGCAATCCTCACCAGTGACAGCTCACAGTTATCCCGCTTCTCCTTGGCTCCTGGGGTGGAAGGGGGTCCCACAGCCCACACCAACCCAGCACAGCCACGGTGCTCACAGATTTCTCCTCTAGAGCCATTAAGTGCATCCTGTGCAAACATCCCACCACCAACACTGCTTTGGGCTAAACCACCGACAATGATGCGCTCCCAGGGCCTCCACATCCTCCTAACACACCGCACGCGCCCAGCTGAGCCCCAGAGCCACGGTGGCCTCAGCCAGCGCTGGGTGCCCTGTGGGGAACCATCAGACTGACTCATGACACAGGCAGGATGGACGTAATGGTTCAAGCTCCCTGGAAAAGACTCTCCTGGCAAGCACTTCTCTTCCTTCTACTTCCCAGTAAGACACTCAGCCCCTTGGCAGAAAGGCTGCATGGGCTGGAAACGTAAACCCACCCAAGCCACTGACCTCTGAATGGGAGAATATGGAATATGCTACTGTGAGTCCCACGTTTGCGATCCATCACCTGCACACGTCAAAAACCGAGCAGAACAAAGCTGACCACAGCCGAGATGCACTGACATCTCAACTGCGGCACAAGCCGGCAGGCAGGAAGTTGGAGAACCCTATCCAACTGCTCCTTTGCAGAGGAGCCTCCCCACTGCGCTGTGCTCCAGCAAAACTGGTGGCATTTGCTGCAAGGAGAAGGCAGAGGACAGGGAAATGGGGAGGGCTGGGGGAAGAAGCAGAGACATGGTTTGAGCTGGGCAGGGAGGCACTTTCAAAAGCCACTTCCAGCTGCTGGGATGGGGAGGGATAACCAGTGCCAGGCAAGCCTGGAGGGGGCCAACGGGATGTGGGGTTTAGGACACACACACATGGTAGGCCAGGTGCAAGGCATGCCAGGGAACCCAATCCGTCCCACGACACCCAGCACTGAGACGCAAGAGGCCCCTGGCTCCAGAGTCATCGACCGGGGAGGAAGGAAACAGCAGGCTGGGACTCACTCTTCTTCATTTTAAGACAGAGTAGTGTGTCTTCCAACTGCCAAACCAATTAAAAAGGCAAACAGGGACGGTGATAAATCACTAGCAAGGTCAAAAGCTCCAGCTACGTCCTGACTTGACTGAGAGAAGTCACTAAATATATAGTTTCTCAAAGGGGCAAGAGCCTGTGAGTCAGCACACGGATGAAATACGGCACCGGGAAGGCAGGACCGACCCCTGGCGCGAGCGAGCCTTGGGCACGGCATCCCTCCCACCACCCCAAGCACGGCACGAAGACAGCCGCGGCAAAACGAGAGGCTGCTGCCAGGAACCGATGACAACGCGAATCCCAAGGGGGCATTCAAAATGTCAGATAAGATGCAGCGTATTAATTCCCTCCGCTGACAGCCAGCCCCAGCTGGAGGGGGAGGCTCAGGAATTGCAGGCTTCAGCGAGGCGAGGCCGCCCGGCGCCCACTCTGCCATGGGGCTTCCAGTCGATGGCGAACAAGGAGGTGACACAGAGGGCTGGACAGCGGGAGCATTACTTCGTCTTTCTGGTGGGAATAAGGGAGATTCTGTGCAAAAGGAAGAGCTGATTGTGTGTTCTTTTATAACACGCCCAAGACTGCTGTGTGCTTCCTCAGATGTGGCTGTATTTCAGCTGTTACTATATTCAGAGTTTGTAAAAAATGCTCTGGGATGATAAAAATCACTCCAGGAACAGTTATTAAAACTGTTTCCAGGAAATTGATCCATGGAGACGGAGAAAGTCTGGTGTGTTTACAAGAGCTTCAACTTGAGAAAGACCAAAGTTAAGGAGGAAGTTTTGCTTCCATGTCTTTTCAGCAATAAAAATGGAGCTGCATCAGGAGTTCGTTTGATTCTGCAACATAAAACACACCCATCGGTTGCTTCCTCAGAGGGGACCCTGACCTGAGACGGGTGGGAAATATCCCTCAGCTCACCTGGAGTTGAATGCTTTCTGCCTTAGTCAAGATGTGGATTTGTTTATTTGCAGTCTTGTTTTATCCTGTTGCTTTCCGTGATTACTGACCATCCAGAAGATCCCAGGCTAACAAGATGCAGGCTGCAGGAACAGAGATGTTATCCAAGGGAAGAGCACAAAGTGCCGTGGGAGCACGGTCTGCCTTCCCATCCTCACTCCAGCCTCAATGCTAGGAAGCAACATGTTTGGAGTTGGATGAACCATGGGGAACGCAAGCAAATCATCCGCTTGCATCCAAGCGGCTTTTTCCAACGATCTGCCATGAAGTTTAAGGCTCAGTCACCCCCTTCCCCACCCCTGGGTCAGAACTGATTAAATGCAGCCACCGAGTCAAACTCCAACATACTCATCTCGTTTGGCAACTCTGCGGTTCGGCTGCGAGCTCCAAGCTTTTCCCCCTCCTCTCCCTCCTTCTTGTTCAATTATCTTGCTTCATCTTTATTCCGTTTCCAGGAACACTTAGCAACAGGCTCTTGCAATCAGCCACCGGCAGGCGAGGATCTGAGGAGGAGACTCTGCAGTTACGATGACCTTTCACTACACTCATGCAAATTTTAAAGAAAGTATGCGAACAATTTGCCTTTTAAGTATCCTCCGGTTACATTCTCCAGAAGTTAATCCTCCATCTCTCCTCAGAGACATCAGAAACACCAGATTTTATGATTTTACACTAATGAGAACAAAACCTGAAGCTTATTTCTAGGTTGCTTTGTGGAATTTTCTTTCTGTATCTCATACAGGGTGCAGACCCCAAACAGGCAAAAAATTAACCTGTGACCTCTACCCTGGCCAAGGCCACAGGCCTGATCAGACTCCGCATGCTCATGTCACTGAAAGCCAAGCACAGGCTTCGGGGTCCATCCCAGCAGCCAGCCAAACTCTTCCTGAGATGGCCAAGATGCTGTTGCATCTCTTGGAGAGCAGCTTTTATGGACTGCCATCAGAAACTCTGGTTGCAGGGTGGCCAAAGGGTATGGCAGGAGCCAAACGTAGCCATAGCATCCCAAGACAAAGCCCATCAGCCGATGCAGCGAAAAAGCTGGTGCAGTGGTTAAGGAGTCTCAATCCCAGGGGACTCACTGTGGTGACATAGGGAAAGCTCCTGCCAAATCCAGAGACTTTGGCAAGGGACGCTGGTCTCTCCCAGGACCTATCCACTTCCAAAACAACACACTGACCATCACAAGGCTCTGGGAAACGGGCAGCATTGATGCCTCTTATACGCGGAAATGGGTAAATTACAAGCCCTAGGTTTGGCAAACCACAGCAGCAAACTCACAGCAGCCACTTCCACACCCGATGGGTGCCGGCAGCTCACAAGCTGACCAGGCAGAGATCTTTCATTTTCAGCAGATTAAATCAAACCCCCAAAGCTTTCCAGCACTTTCCCTGTTGCTCTGTAATACACATACAAGTTTGGAGATGCCCAGGAAGTGTGCACCAGGACAGCCTGTGTGGCTTGCAGGGCACTACATTTAAGTCTTTTCTCCTTGAAATGAATGTTCTGTGTTCAGAATAAAAAATCCTACATTTCTTAAAATGACTAGAAGCTGGAGGGAGGGAATAGGTGAATAACAAGGTACCAAGGCAGGCAGCTCACTTCCTTCTGCACTGAGTGGTGTTCATAAACAGGGAAATAATTTGCAGTGTCCTACTCTGGATAAAAATTAAGGCTTACAGATCCTTGATACTTCAGATGACCTTAAAAAGTATAACTTTTTTTTTTCATTTAAAAAATGAAAAGTCTGAATAAGCATGTCATTGACCCGATTGCTGGGAACAGCATCTGGAACATCAATCTCTGCCTGAGACTGCAGAAGCTGCAGGAGAGCTCAAAGCAGCCAAGGCTGCCCTTGAACCAGATGCCGCTCGCTGTTACAGAAACGCCTCTGGATCTGTGTGAAAATGATTAAGCAAAATTGCTCCCTCTTTTTTTCAACTTTATAACTCAAATCTGTTTTCTCTTAGAGGGCAGATGCTCATTACATACCCCGCAGCACATCAAAGGGCAGGAAAGGCAGGAAGGCAGCCGCCCTGCCATGCACCAGAAGGCCAAGTGCCCAACGTTCTGTCTGCACCCACCAGCTCTTCCCCATCCTGAAGCTTTTGCTTTGGGGTAAAGAGAGTAAAAAGGCCACTTCAAGCTTCAGTCCCCTCTTAGTGACACTATGAAGGATGCCAAGCAGAGGCTACTCCAATAGCAAATAGCAGTGACGTGTTTCCGCAGGGAATTCTCCTGGAGATTCAAAAGTAAAGCAGAGCTATTGCAGCACCCCAGGGAGTCCCGTTCCTTGGGTGCAAACCTTAGCACTTCTCCAATGTTCCTTCCCCAGCGGTGCCTGAGTGTGCAAAGCAGAACACAAGGGACCAGCAATCCCTGTCTGCATCCAGATCCAGCCAGCATCTTCTTCAGAGGCTCAGGAACACAATGACGACACAGAGAGCATTGTGCAAGGACACGGGTGCCAGGAGCCTCTCCATCATCCGCGAGAGGCTGACCCGAGAGGCAGGAGCAGGAGGACTTGCGTGGCAGGGCTGCTCCTGGGCAGGGACAGGAGCTGCTGTGAGGCAGGGCAGATCTGCCACAAAATGAGCCCCGATTACGCTGTGCATGGGTACCAAACAGCAACACCTTCCGCCCTATCTCAAACAAGGCTTTTTTCTCATGAGCAGCACAAAATATCAGGGCTCTGACGCAACCATTTCCCCTATTCAAGGGTCTCTCTCACATTTTCAACCCCGCAGGCACTTTGGTGATGAACTGACTCCACTTTTACCAACAGAATTCACTAAATACCTGAAGGATGATGATGCCGCAGTACACCCTCACCATGAGCACAGTGCCCGTGCTCCCATGGACACCAGCCCAAAAATCCCACTTCCCAGCAGTACATCCCTTCCTGTGCTTTCCCAAACTGGGATGAATATTGCCTGAAGTTTCCTGCAAACTCCTCCCTGCAGATCTGAATCTGGGATGCAGATGAGAGATATTCCTGCTCCATGAAAACCTGAACAAAGAATGGTAAATGAAGGCCCTGAAATCCCAGAGGCTGAACCCAACCATCGTGCCTCTTACCCAAAGCCTCCTTCATCCTTTACTCTTAAACTCTATGGGATGATGCTCAGATCTAAACCTTAGTTTTTCGGATCTGGGTCGGCTGCGGCAAACACCCAGCAGTTCAGGCAGGCTTAGCAGGACGTGACCTAAGGGGTTCCAAACCCTGTGTTTAATGCCACACCTGATGCAAACCCCTGCCCTCAGAGGAAAAAGATGAGTGACTTGACGAGGGGCCTCATCCCCAGAACCCTTCTCCTTTATTCTAGTTCAAAGAGCTTAGAAAACTCAAGGCAATCACTCACCAGCTCAAATATTTAAGGAGGAGTGTAGGGCAGGGCACCCGGGAGGCAGGAAGCATGAAGCCAACTTCACCCAAGACACATGACAGAGGGTAGACAGGCTGTTACTTAACAACTTCTTCCAGGCAGCCCACTGCCTCATCCATCTTAATCTTTGACCACCGAAAGATGAAAACAATTTACCCTCATTCCCTGCTCTTACCGAGAAGTTACAAGAAGTAAAAGTAAAACTAAAACAAAGATCAATGTTATGCCCCTTTCTCAGACAATCTCGGGTTGACCTGGACTTTCTCAGCATCCCTTTTATCTAGCGGAGTGTTTTGGCTAAAGCTTTGCAGAGGAAAGCCATGTGAGCAAGCTAGTTAAAAACCTGTTACTTTCATGTTTATACAGCTAGCTAAGCAGCACACTACAAAGCCTTTTATTCCAAGTCTCTGCTGACAAGCTAGCACTGATAAATTGCAGGAATCACCCAGGAATTATGAAGCACAGGGGGGAAAACAGACCCAGAACATTTCCTTAGGTTGGAAATAAGGGCTCAGAAACCCAGGACTTGAGGAAAAGTCTGTACAAAAATCATGCCAAGATTAAGGGGGCAATTTATACTCGAAGGGGAGTGCAAAACTAGCTGAAGATGCACAGACTCCCTCCCCTCGGTTTCCAAGAGTTCACCAGGTCCAGAGGCGAAGACAGAGATACCTCAAAGGTATCTCTTCTCCAAAATCTCCCTGTTCCCAGAAAAAGCAACCTGAAACGAGCTCCCATGTGTTGGGGAGCAGCGTAAGTGGCCACAAGCGTGAGACGCGCTTCCCGGTCACAGAGGTGCAACGCAGACAGTGAGTAACGAATTGGTACTGACGGGACACACCAAAGAACAGCCCGAGATCCCGGGTCACGGCAGGCTTCACGCACTGACCACGTACCGCGTGTTGGTTCACATCCCGCGTGTGCAAGAGCCAGGAAAGATCCATCTCCTTTGTCATAACAAACCCTAAGGTAGACAGAAAGGCAAGGCCACGCATATTATCCAATTCAACAGGCACATAAAGGAGAGAGAGCGCTGGCCATCCGCTCGCTCCTCATTTTTGATGTTTCTCAACAAGCACAGACAAAACTGGGCTGTGTTAAACCCTGCAATGAAGGGGATGCGGGAAACGAGGTGTGCTCCTCCCCAAGAACAAACCTGCTGCTGCTGAGCAAAAAAGCCTAAGAGTTCTGTAAGGGAAACCCACATTTCAGAGTCTTTGCGCTGCTCTCCCCCACCACAGAGCAGGAGCAGGCTCTGGCCCCCGTGCATACACATCCCAGGGGCTGCCTGGCACCAGGCAGCTGCAAACACCCAAATCCAGGAAATTCCCAAGCCTGGAGAAACCGAACCAGAGCCAGCCGGTCTGTGAAGCTGCATCCCTACACAAAAAACTGTTTGTGCTCAGTTTATGAAGTTCATGGCGTTCGCTTTGCACGTTATAAAGTATACACACAGTTTTGCAAGGCGGTGGGCAAATGAAGGGGTGTCTGAGGGTCTGGGTGCTTGGACCTCGGTGGTACTGCTCGCCAGGATGCGGCCGAGGGAAGAGGTCCACCTGCACGGACCCTTCTACAGGGCCCCAGTACAGCAGCATAACACTCAAAGGCAGCTGGACTTTGTCTTCTGTGTTTTCTCCAGGAGGGCTGAGGATCTCCCCTCTGGGCTGGGCAGAGCTGGAGATGAGAGGTTAACCTCTGCACAAATACATGGTGCTCTGGATTACTGATGATTTCAAGAAGAGGAGAAAACCCCTCTTGGGTAAGTTCTTGCTGCCCGGTTTGTTGAAGGGTGTCAGGATGGTCTGAGCCAGCAGCTCCACTGAGCGCTTCCAGACTCCGTCTGGCAGGCTGGCACCCAGCCTGCTCCCAGCTCCCGTGCCAACGGGGATACCCAGACACGCAAGACCCAAGTTTGTAAAGACAGTTACGAAGCAGGAGGAAAGACTGAGCTACTGCTACAGAGAGATGCTTCTACAGAGAGCACAAAATAATTAATACTTTCCAAGTCCACACTTGCTTACGAAAGGAGAGATTTAAAGCTCCAAACCCAGCCCATTTGTGGGGGGGGGGGGAAAAAGCAAGCATGTGTCCCAGATTCTGTTCTGAATCCCAGGGAATCAGCAGGTAGCAGATGGCTGAAGCCCGAGTAATGCTATTTCAGCTCCACAAGCTGAAATATCCCACAGCATCCTCCCTTCCCCCTCTGCAGCTCTACAGGAGGGCAACAGGGGAGATTCAGCATGTGCAGCACTGGGTTGTTGTTGCTACCCTTCAGTCGACTCAAAGGAATATTACAACATATTCCCCAAGGGAATCCATAAATAGCAAAGGATTCTGCTTTAATCCCCTATCTATTCCTATCTGGATAACATGGCATTTGGACTAGCACAGCCAAAACACAGATTTATGGCAAAGCTGAGAGTTTGTATGGCCAACACATGCTCTCCAAACCCCAGATTCCAAGGAATAAATAAAAGCCTCTTCTAGGATAGAAACAGCTCTTCAGGTATGGATGCGTCATGCAGACACAAAACCCGTTTTCAGGATTTCTGCCTCCCCCTCCCATGCCAGGTGAAAGCTGTATTTACACCGACCTTCCTCAACACCAAAATCAACTGCTTTTCCTGGGTGTTCCCGCTGGTCCCACCTCCGCACAGCCTGCTCGCGTCTCATTTCTTTGCTAATACTTGATACTATCTATCAGCCATTACCTATCAGGCCAGCTTCAAACTCCTTTGCTGACAGTGACCAACATCAAAGGGAAAAGAACTATAAAACCTGCTGATCAAAGGGAAAATGACTATAAAAAGTACAGCTAACGAGCACTACAGTCGTCACTGCCGCACTGGAGACACCGGGGAGTTCTGTGTTCTTGAAAGCTCCTCAGAGAATGGTGAAATGGGAAAAAAACCCAAACAACAGCAACTTTGCAGAAAACGGAGTGCTGCCGAAACTAGATTTTGTATTGGAAATGTTGAGAAGCACCTGAACAACAGAGGCACTGTAACACACGCGCGTGGCTGTGAGTGGCTGACCACAGCCTCCTGCCTGCCCCAGCAAAGCTCTTTTTTTCCTGGGAAAACAGCCCTCCTGGATCCCAGCTGCTCCTGGGCAAGACAGGGCAGTTTGGAGAGGCTGTGCTCAAAGGGAGGGATGCCAGCATCCCTAGGACATGCCCCGGCGGCAGAGCAGCGGGCAGATGCTCACCTTCTTGCCAGAAACCTGCGCCGGCAAGGCAGAGCGGCGGCAGAGGAATGAGGTTGTATTACAAGAGACATCCTGGAAAGGAAATAAAGGGAAGGTCAGGATCAAAAGGATGGTGCTACATCCTGAAAAATTATCTTCTGTTTCAGGAGCCACATCTTAAAACTAGGTACAAAGTGAAGAGGGAGCCGGTGGAGGCAGAAAATTCAGCACAAGTGCACGCTGACTGCAAGCAAATGCATCTTGCTCAGCTGAGAAGTCACCCCTGTAAAGATGCATCCATTCCCAGAGGCACCAGGCAGGATTGTTTTCCTGATCCATATTCCCCAGGTGTCATTTTAAAGTACTCACGGATGGGGCTGCCACACAGCTCCCTCAGGAGCCTGCACCACAGCTCCACGCAAAGGCACGTATCCTGCCTGCTGCGCCGGAGCAGAACAGGTAGGCATCGGGTCGGGGAGGTACTCGCTAGGTTACAAGAAGAAATGCAAAGCCATTTTTGACAAAGGGAAAATGCTGCATCCTTGCCGACTCGCTGTGTTGGCTACACACCCTTTGGATACTGGCTACTTGCAGGCAAAACATAAAGCCAAGGATATTTGTTTAAAACCCACAGGCGGACACTGTGATTCTATTAAAAAAAATACAACTGGCATTAATTCTAAAGACTTCCCACCACTGGGACTGGGATTCAAAACCAGCACCGGGCAGTGAGGCCAAAACACACTCAGAACAGACGCCTGCAAAAGATTCCAAGAGAAATTAGTTGTGTGGGTTTTGTAACAAAAATAAAACAAAATCCAAGGTTTATAAAGGAAAAACACAGCTCCCCTAGGAGACAGTGCAGTGAACATCCCCTGCAGATAATTCCAGACCTGTGCGGATCCGAGGCTGCCAAGGCTCCCTGGGGGTGCGTGCAGCAATGCGAAAGGCAAGCAGTCACCTCCTCCCACCCTCAGGACTGGCGAGGAAGGGGCTGCCTTGCCCCAATCTCGAAGCCAGAGCCATGCCAGCTCCTGGGCTGGGCACCAGCTCTCCTGCGGCATGGAAAGGAAACTCTCCATCCAACCCCTGCCACACCAGCACCTTCAGAGAGCTGCGGGAGAGCAGGACGAGCCCCTAGGCTTTCACCACTCCGCTTCTCTACTGCCGCTCTCTCCAGACAAGGACACAGTGGGCTAAACCTGGATGAGCAACTGGATTTACAGAAAGCCCCAGCTTTCCTTCTTGTGTGCTGAAGTCAGACTCATACCACAAACTTATTTTTTTCCCAAGTAATTTTTTTTGTAGCTGACTCACATGGAGCTTCTGCCAGGAATTTTTATAATTAGTGAATTAGAGCAAGGTTTTGCCTGTGCATGCCTGACAACATCTGCTGATTTAAGCGAGCTGCGTTCAAAACCTTGCAGAGCCCTGGAAGAGCACGGCTGAGCACAGCCCTTCCTCCCAACGGCACGGCTGATGGGGCTCTCCTTGCCAGGCTGGTACAAAACAGGCTGCTCCTCCTGCAGGGAGCTTTGCAGCTCCTCCTCTACATTTTGAGGGGAAGGGCATAAGCTGGAACAAAACCCAAAGGGTACTGGGGAAGGGAGAGGGGTGCTAGCTGCCTCTGGACTGAGCAAACCTCTTGCTGGAGCATCCCTGTGACAGCATCCACAGCTATGCGCCTCTCCATCAAGCCACATAGTTGCAAAGCCATCGTGCGTCACATCTTCCTTAGAGACAGACGATGGTATAGAGTTCCAGAAAACCACAGAACAAATAACTTCCTCAACCTCTTTCTTCAATGGACACAGGAGCTATTTTGCAAGTGAGGCTCCAACACACAACAGCGGTCCAACCTAAAGATCAAACGAAACCCACGTTCAGATAAGCCAAAAGCAGACATCTGGCATTAGCAGCCTAGACTACACACAAGGTCCTTCCTGGAGGATCCAAAAACCCCTCACTTTCTGCTACAGGTCAGAAAAGCAAATGAATTACGACCTTCAGGATCGAGCCATTTGACATCCTCAAGCTTTGCTACAGAGCAATGCCTCTGCACACAAATCCTTACTCGCCTGGTGCTGTAATTCATACCATATTACATCTGAAGCGCTGCATTAAGAAAATATTAGAGTTGCCAAGCCCTGAAAAGCTCGGATGTGCTGGAAATAAGTTCTCTCTGTAGCTTTAATCTGGTCCACTTGCGTAGGATCTTTACAGCATGGCCACGTGCCACACGTGCGTACGGTCCTGACGCAGTTCGTACCGAGAACTGAAGATGCTCAACAAGCGAGTAATTAGAGAGTTCTGGGGTTTGACTAGTTGCTCACGCACAGCACTCAGCCCTCTTCGCTTCACACTTTTCATGTGCTGCTCCAAGGCACAAAGGAAGGCGTCTTGCCACTGGAGACTGGGATACTTCTCCAACGATCGTGAATTCATTTTCATAAAATCCTAGAGAACTACATTGACAACACCTCTGGTTTATAAGCGAAAAGAGGCACAGAGAAGCTCTGGGCTTCCAGTTCCATAATCAGCCTACAGCTCCCTTTTTAAAAAAACAAATAGCACCGAGCGGCATTTTAAACGTTTGACGTACAACTTCCCCTGAGATCATCTGCAGCAGGAGCACTTGGCATTTCTGCAACTCAACCCTCCGCCTGGGGACCCAGGAAATCAAGTCCCTCGTTGTGCATGAAAAGCAATTTACCCGGCGCCATACACGAGCCCTGCGGCAGAAGCAGAGCAGGAATCCCATCTCCATAACCATCACTTTACCCTTGCTATTTTTCCATGACTTGTCTCGCTCCCTTTCCTCCAAATCCTGCGCCGTGCAGGGCTGAGGTCCTACACACAACCCCATCCTTCACTGGGCCACCACGGCTGCCCTCCTGGAGCAGCGAGGGCAGGGGTGTCATGAACAAAACACACGTGACCCCGCAATTAGAAACTGCATGGTAACGCATACAGGGGGCTGAATTAAGGTTGCAGAGGAATACTGTAAATTGGATGCACATTTCTTGTTCCATTTCACTGTCTTTTTTTCCCCCTCTCTTATTTGGCTTTGGCTGCACTTCAGATTAAGCTCCTAATAAGGGCTGGAGTTGGATGAGATTTTTCAGCCCATCAGATTGCAGCCTTCCAAGCCATTGAAAATGAGATTCAAGCTGAACTTGAATTTTCAATAGTTTGGCCTAAAGGCAAGGGTGTTAACAACAGACCTGCCAACACCTTCTCTATGAGAAATGTCTGAAACATGTCTGCACATCACATACCGCTCAGGCTCTGGTAGACAAAAGCCACAAAGCTAACATCCCAAATCCACCGCCAACTTGCTCGGCCGGTTCTCCTGGCAGGAACGCTCATACGTTTTCTCTGAAAATCCAGCAAACCTTTGCATTCTCTCTAGGAAAACTGGAGGGTTTTTTTCCCCAACAACCCTAAAACCTGCTGTAGTTCCCTTATGACAGGGCAAGGCAGAGGGTAAGGAGAGGTCAGGTAGGTCAGGTGGACTTACCGGAAGCAGACACACACCAGTTCACCCGACACAGTCTACCTAAACAATGCCCATCGCCAAGATTAAAGGTATCACACTGACATGTGTGGAGGAGCAAGGAGAAGAAAGTCCGTCCTGTAGCCAGCTCCTCCTACAAGCAGCAAAAAGCAGTGCTTGGGCTTTCTTTTCTTTCCTAAACAGATTGACCTTTTTTTTTTTTTTAGTTCTAACAAACTATTTTTTTTTAATCTACACACTGTGATTACATGAAAGAGTTAGCCTGAACCCTAAAATCAAGGAAGACATGATAGAACAGGAGCACATCTCCAGTATCAGAGGAAGCAGACACTGTCCCAAGCAGAGGGCAAGGCTGTGGGAGCAGGAGAGTGGGCTTCCTCTCCCATCTAGCCCCGCTTTGGTAACCACATCCTGCGTTATGGTACCCAGCAGAGCACAATATCCGGCAAAGGCAGGACCTGCCACAGGCTCCAGACCCCCAACTACCCCAATTCTGAAGCTGCCCTTGCCCCATGACGTTTTTTAGCTAAAACCTCTGACTTCAGCAGTCTCTATGCCATACTACTAGTCTCTCAGAAGTCCTTAGGCCACTCCTGCCGGACTGTTCACACCTAACGCACATCACAAAGTTGAGCCTTTCACCTTCCCATCGCTGCTCTGGTGGAGGAGGGCGTTAATCAAGACCTCTGCTGGTACCCCGAAGAGATTTTGGGTTGGGTTATTTTTTTTTAAAACGCTGAAGTGTAATTTCTTTGAGGACATGAATGCTGCAGCTTCCCTGCCACCAAAATCTTTCCTAATTTCACATTTCTAGCATGGTGGGTCTGAAAAGCAGCCACGGCCATCCACTCCTGCCAGCGCTGGAGACAGCAGGGCAGCACAGGGAAGCTGCTCCCCACTCTTTGATGACAAAGAGTAGAGGAGAGGAACAATGGTGTCTTGAACTGCATCCAAGGGAAAGTAACCCTGCTTGAGTGCCTGGCAGGGCATCAACAGCAATGAAAATTTCAGCTTTCAAAGAACAGAAATTAAGACTTGAGAAGGGGGTGGGGAGATCCTGCAGGAGACAAGGTGCTACTAATTCCATGGGCTGTTTTACAAACTCCCGCTCCTCTCCAATGAAATGATATCTTCTGCAGAAAAATCATCTGGCTCCCACCTCTTTCAGTCAGTGGAGTGTAAACAGAATGGAAAAGAGCTCATACCTGAGCAGAAATTGGGTTCAGACAGGCTGCAACAGGCAGGAGAACGGAATGATGGCAGCCAGACCACTGGGATTTTGTTCTTTTCTTCCGATGGCCTCTGCAGGGTCTTTGAATCCCATCAAGCAAAAAGGACTCTTCCAAATCCATGGGCGAGCACCGGCCAAGCCGGCACCATGCCCTCTGCTCACTACGAGGGGAAGGAGAACACGGAGGGGGAGAAGATTCTTGCCAAAATGACTGGATTCGATTACACTGATTTTCTTTAGTAACAATTAGTTAGGCAAGGAGGGGAAAACCCTGCGGTGTTCTTCAGCGGCTCTTAACAGAGAAACAGGAGGGAGACTGTTCATTCACCCGATCAGCCAAACAACAGGCTCTGCGCTGCAGCGGGCACAGCTCACATCAATACTCATTTCTCTGCAGGTAGGTGCTTTCACCAGCAGAAATAAGGAACACTGGAAACGTGTGAGTAAATGGCAGTTCCCAGCTTTGAAATCAGAAGGTGTCTGGCAGCTCTGTGTCCGTGTGACGTGCCCTCGGTGGGAATCACACACAGCTTCAAGCTCTGAACGAAGCAAACGCTGTCAGTAATGGTGGAGAAAAACAAAACTGCAAGGAAAGAGAATGCCCAAGCTCATGTGAGACGGCTTTTCCTCTTCTACCTTTGTGGTAGCGTCTAATTTGCTCAGTTACAGAGTGAGTTTCACGTCTTGCTTACAGGGTTTCCATTGTCAGCACCCCCCCAGCCAGCAGCCCCCTGCACCAACACTCCACGCGTCACCAGTGGGCTCTATCCAGTCTGCGACTACTGCGAGGCTGACTATTTAACAAGTGGAGGAAAACAGGAGGCACAGCTTGCCTTTGCCCCTTGTTTGTGCATCAGGCAGCACAAAGCACCATAAGTGCACGAGCAGCTCGGAGCCAGGCACCGTCTCACCGGCTGCAGAGGTTCAGAGCGAACATTCACACGGGTGATGATCCACATCCACACGCCGATGCCTTTTCACTGCCAGCCTGTGCTTCTGCACAAGGCTGGTTTATCCTCAGGGCCAGCAAACGCCGTGTGAGAAGCACAGGCAGAACAGCAAAAGCAAGGCACAATCTGTACCCGCGCTAATTGCTGGAGTAATTAAAAAGTAAATGACCAAACAAAGTACCAGAATTCTGAGCATCAGCAAACAACCACGTTCCTTCTCAGGAGCTGCCTCTCAAATGCATGTCCTCACCAAGAACTGCCCACGTCGAGCCACCCCCACAGGTCTGGACAGCTGAAAACGTCAGGAATTCTTCTTTTCAATAGATTTGACCTTATTTTCTCTTCAGTGTGGCCGGATGAAAAGACATTTCTATTGAGCAATTGAGTTTTCCCCACAACAGACACCGGCTGGCACGTTCTGAGCATTCGGCATTTCAATCCCAATTAAGTAAAATAATAATTACAGCACCTAAGGGTTTCTCAGCTCCCTAAGAGGAAACACTTTATACACACACAGATTTTCCTAGCTTTACCACCGCATACTTAAGAGGTGAACTGAAGGATGAATCACAACTTCAAATTCTTCACTACTAAGCCTGGCAATCAACACTGCCACTTTCTGGCAAAGAGCCCCTAAAAAATCCCTGCTCTTCACCCATGACGTCATCTACAAACAGCGACGTGATTTATGTACTGCGGGGCACTCCTGTCCTGCGACTCCTTCGCTGATGGGGGTGCTGGGCAAGGAGGGGCTCATCCCTGTGCCCGGCAGGTCTCCGCCACGGAAGCAGCCGCATAACAGGATTTGTTTTGGATAATCCTTGCTCTGGCTCTTGAGGTCCAAGGGGAGGAAGCACTCAGCCGGAGATGGCAGCCACAACCGGCTTTTATATGACTTAATTCTCCTCCAGCCACATGCCAGGCGTAAATCACCTCTCCGGTTTTGAGCCCCAAGAAGAGGAGGCAGCATCACGCGTCAGAAAGGTGTGTGAACTCGGTGCGCTGACATCAGGGCGATGGGCATCCCTGTAGCCAAGCAAGCAGATGCCCAGCCCCAGCTTTCAGTATGTTTTAATGTTGGTTTAGCTCACCAACCCAACCCGGTCCATCGGTTTGGGACAGCAATTGAATCCAAGTGACAAACTTCTACCCATTTGCTCTGCTTCTCTCTCATCTGAGCAGCCTAGCGCACACCAGCTGCATGATCTTGGCCGGAATACATGCTTATGCGTAAAGCAGGTGAGGTTCCCAAATCTCGGCGTGAAGGCCAGCAGCCCGTGTTCACCTTGCCTGGATGGACCTCCAGCAGCTGCAGGGAAGCCCAGCACGGCCAGAACCCCTGCCAACCTTTCAGGCAGAAGCAGCCACAAGGACAAAACAAAGTGACGGTCTCTGCATGCTCACAGCCACACAGAATGCATGACTTCATGTAGGGTACAGCCACGGAGAGGGTCTCCCACTTGCCTTCCCCTTCAAGATCCCAAACCTTTGTGCCTGCAAGGCGGGAAGCAGCTCCATCAGCCTGGCTTGTCACTGCCTACAAAGCATCCAGCCTCTTCCCATGGTGCAAGCGGGATGTTTCCTTGGATAACCAGCTGCAAGGCAGGGACCGTCTCTTTCCCGCATGGTTGTTTGAACAGGCCCCAGCACAACAGACCCTGAGCTGCCCGCGGGGCCATAAGCTCTGCCTGGGGTTATTATTTTAATAATTAGAGGGATGGCCATGGACAGAGGTGGTATTTTGTGGCCTCTTAACCTAGAGAGTTACTGAGGTTTATGCAGACGACTCCATTTTTTCAGCTGTGAAGACTGCAATCTCATGGAGAAAAACATCAAAAAGAGGATGCTGGATGCAGCCCAAGACAGGGCTGCCGCTCGACCAGCCCAAGCCAAAAAGCAACATAAAACATGCAGGGCTCATGGGGCATTTCATTTTTAAAATGGAGTAAAATCTGGAGCCTTCCTGCGATTCAAAGCCAGGCTGCCTGGAGCAAAGTGACTTTCCAGGCGAGGCACTGCTCCCTGCTCCAGCCCGGTCCTCGCACCGCTCCGTCCATCCATCAATCCCTCCGCCTGCTCCTCCCACGCTCACCATCCCTCAAGACAGCTCTTCCCGACACAGAAAGCTCTCCCCAACCTACCACATCACCCAAGAGCCACCAGCCCCATGCAGCCGGCTGGAACATTCCCGCAGGGAAAGGCAGGGACAGCCACCTACCCTTCTGCTTCACAACGTGGCAATTAACTGGCTTGAAAACTGCCTCTCTAGGCAAAAAAACCACCCTGGGAGCAACCAGGGCGGCAGACATCTGCTTTGTGCACCACCTAAGCGATAAACACCTTTTGCCAAGCGGGGCCCCTGGATGCTCTTGTCACACACAATAATTAAACCGTCACTCAGGAGACACAGCGAATTAACACAGACGGAGGTGGGTAAGGGAATGAAATCGTTCCACTTCAATCCCCACAGCTAAAGAAACCCTAAAACAGGGCAGATCTAATGAGGAAAAGACTCAAGAAATCTCATTTAATGGTCACCTTTCCCGGCATTTGCCAGGAAAGCAGAAAACCAAAGACAGCGAGCACACAGTGAGCTGGGCTCAGGCTGACAAGAGGAGAGAAAGGCACAGAGGGCATTGCTGTGTCGGCAGGCAGGAACATGCACAGGGTGCTCCTTTCTTGATCATCGAGAAATCACTGCAATAGAGGTGTCCAGCGGGTCTTTGAAGACAAGGGGGAAGCAAAACTGCCGGTGTGGCAGTCCATAGCTTTTTCCACTCCTTTAAAAAAAGGGAAGAGTCAAAGCTGTGCCATACGTTAGCACTTAAGTAGTCCCTGCCCTCAGCTTCCCACCATCTGTCCTACTCTCTGAAACTCCCCTACTCATTTAATTCATTGCTGCGTGTCTCTGCCAAAATCAGATCTAAATAGCAGTAATCTTGGTGGGAGGTATCTGGCTGCTATGACCCATTGTAGGAATAAAACGTATTTGTGCAAACTTGCATTGAGAAAGCCAAGCAGCAAATCTTCCTAGGAGAAACTTCCCATGCTTTCAGATTAGCAGATCAAGCTGCAGGCATTAAGACCTTTTCCCTTCTATATCTGTGAAATCCAGTGCTTAGGACACAAAAATGGGTCTTTTCTAACCCTGGAACGAACCGATTTTGGAAGCGTGCGGCACGACGGCGGCAGCAGCGGGGGGCAGCGGCTGACGCAGCGGCGGGCAGAGAATCAGAGCACAACCCAGAGCTCAGCTTCACGTGTTGCGTGGGGCTGGTGAAATGAGGCTGTTCCTGGGGGACTGGGGCGCTGGGACTGGGAAATCCCAGCAGTAGCGGCTGCAGAGTCTTGCTCCGGTCACTCATCCAGCCCCCTCCTGCCTCAGTTTCCCTGCCTATCGGACAAGGAGAGCAGGATTTCACTAATGCATGCAGCTATTTGCAAAGCACAGAGATTACAGGGAAGAGCTTGGTGTATGCTGCGATGCAACCTCCGTCCCACAGCCCCAAACCTGAATTAAAAAGGCAGCACCCTAAAAAATAAGCTTGTAGAGTCATCAACCTCTCAGAAGGAAATAAGTACACCTCCCTACCCTCTTAGAACCCCAGGTATCAGCTGATAAAAGAAGTGTTTCTGCGAAACACCCAGGCAGTACTTGCAAGGCAGGATTTGTAGCCTGGTGTTCTTTGATTTGCTCTGAGTGACAGCAGTCAGAAAACCTTGGGGCAGAGGCGGGAGAACATTTCTAATGCCCCTGTGACCTGCCTGATGCTGAAATCCCATCAGACCCAAGTATGTGCACAAGGACCATCACAAGGTTGTTGCCCAGACCCAGGCTGCGTTTGGAGGGGTGAAGGGAGGGGCTGGGGGCACCACAGGCCCCAACGGCTCTTGGATTCACTTGTTTCTCAGGGCCTGAAACAGTCACACAAAGGAATCACAGAACGGTTTGGGTTGGAAGGGGCCTTAAAGCCCTCCAAGTCCCACCCCCTGCCATGGGCAGGGCCACCTTCCATAGACCAGGTTGCTTCAAGCCTCATCCAGCCTGGCCTTGGACACTTCCAGGGATGGGGCATCCACAGCTTCTCTGGGCAACCTGTCCCAGTGCCTCCCCACCCTCTCCAGGAAGAATTCCTTCCTGATATCCAACCTAGAGGAGGTTTCACTGGCTTCACAGCTCTGACATCAAACCTGGAAACTGCCTTCTTCCTGTGCCATCACACAGCTTGGTTCACTTGAAACCTGTTTTACCCTTGCTGCCTTCCTCCCGGCTCAGTTCAAGCTGCCTTACTCCTGCACACAACAGCAGCCAAGCCAAGAAAGGACAAACTGGGGCCCATGGCACATCCAGGATCCCCAGGGAGGGCCAGGCAAGCGGATGCTGAACCACAAACACAACAGCTCAGCCCACGACCAAAACTCTCCGTGCAGACCTCCAGCCCAGCGTGCGACCTTTTAACGAGCAGCGGGCAGGAGGGGATGGAGCGAGACCCCTGGCAACGCCAGGAAAACCACTGTGTTTCTCCTTTTTTTTGGAAGAGGCAGAATAATCCTTTTGAACTATCAAAGTGGGGGAGAACTGACATCTGTTCAGATTCAACTGCTTAGGTCTCACTGCTTTAGCTCCAACTCCTTCCCAGCGGGTGGGAAAGGTCTCTAGCTTTTATTCAAAGGCATTGCCCTTACACAGGGCCTTTCAGCAGAGGATTGCAGCGCATCTTACAGACATTCAATTAAAACTTACAGCCTGCCTGGGTGAGGGAGGGATTATAAACAGGCCCCCACCTCAAACAGCAGCTCACCAGCACAAGCATCCCTTTCTCCCGTACGACAGCAGCATTCGGCTCAGTTGCAAGAGCACAGCAGTCCCAGCCTCACCGAGCTGCTAAATACACCCTGAACAGCACCGAGCCTTTGAAGAGCCGTCAGAGCAGAGAGGACAGAGTAGGAACGGTGAAGGAGCCACAGCAAGTAGACAGGTTCAGCTTCTGGCAGAGACAAAAGCGTGGCTTGTTACCCCTCTGCAATTTAAATACTATACATTTCCAAAGTCCAGCATTACCCGGGACCAATCCAGCCGCCTAACTGCCCTGGGAGGTTGATAAAATGGAAAACCACTTTCCTTTTTCCCCCCTCCTTACCTACGGGGCCACGTGAAGGAGCCACAGCAAGTAGACAGGTTCAGCTTCTGGCAGAGACAAAAGCGTGGCTTGTTACCCCTCTGCAATTTAAATACTATACATTTCCAAAGTCCAGCATTACCCGGGACCAATCCAGCCGCCTAACTGCCCTGGGAGGTTGATAAAATGGAAAACCACTTTCCTTTTTCCCCCCTCCTTACCTACGGGGCCACGCGCTGGTTTCAGGCAGGGACTAGACTTTTGCTGGTTGAATTAAACCTACTTAAACAAAAGTTAAGTTCAGGCATCTGCCTTTGCACAGTGTCAGCTGCGAGAAATGAGCTAACATCCAGATGCAGTGGCATGTCAGGATTAGCCCAGGCAGGTGCTTCCATGTATGGAAAAATATTGGAGCAGTGAAACCATAAGCTTGGAGCAGAGCAAAGTGAGAGGCCCTGTCAATGAAGTTGTGGGCTCAGGTTTAGAGGATTTAGCAACTCGGATCCGCCATAAGATCCTCAGCACGTATTACAATAAATTTCACACTTTTTCCAAAAAGGACTCCAACCGCAACGCTGCGAGTTGTGAGAGTGAGATCTTACACCCGCCTGCTTGCTCTGGAAGCGGGGTTCAGACCGCTGGGTACCATTAACGCTCCCCATGCTGGGCACGGGCCGGGGCATTGAGGGAGACGTTCTGGCGAGTACAAGGCGGCTGCTCACACTCGCCTGCCCACCCATCTCTCAGCTGCTGCCTTCCGCACAGCAGGATTTGCAAAAGCCAACTCGGAGCTGGCACGCTGCAGGCAGCGGTGGCAGTTCAAAAGAAAACGCTGAGCTGAATCAGCACGGCAGGGGAGTCGGCGTGTGCTTCTGCCAACACCATGGCAAGGGCAGCCGCTGCCGAGGCACGGGGCGAGAGCCGGTGCAGTATTCTCTTCAACCCGACCTGCACAAATCAAGAGGGCTCATTTGTCAGTATCCCGAGCTAACGCTAATGAAGTAATGGCTATGACTTCATCTCTCCAGTGGGAATCTCTTGGGAACGAGGGAGAACTAGAATTTCTCTCTCCGGCTCGTTCACGCCGTTGCAATTCGTTTCAGTTGCCTTCTACTCTCTTCTGCAAACATTACCTAATTCTCACCCAGATTCTTAAATCCCTGCACTGAAACATAAAACAATGCTCCTTCTCAGCTGTCAAGGCCCAGCCTCGCAGAGATCCCTCACGGCAGGACCTGACACCCTGTGCCAGCTGCCACCCCCTCCCTGGGGGCCAGCAACACTGAGTCCCCCCTCACATCTGAGAATGCCACCAGCCAGTTTTTACACCTCAGACATAAACCAAAAACTTGGTAACTCCTAAAAAATTCATTTTAAATAGGGATTTTCGCACCCTTTCTGCCTTAAACCAGTTTGAAGTCAGGCTGGATTCAGCCAAGGCTGCAAAGATGGACAAACTGTTGCTGGAGGAGCCTGAAGTTTCTCTCCTTGGCTTGGCAGGAAAGCTTCAACTGCCGCAGATCCTCACGGGTGCAGAACACACACAGCAACCTCTCCCAGCACCCTGCTGCTCAGCGCTTTGCCTGAAGAGGCCATCTAGTTGCCCCCAGCAGCATCAGGTAGCCCCGCTGCCTTCCTCCTCACAAGCCTTCAGCTTCCAGGCTTGCTCTGCCCAGCTTTGCTTCCCCACAATCCCACTGAAGCTGCTCTGCCCACTGTGCACCATTCCTGGTCTCGGGAGTTGTGACGGCACCTACCATTGGAAGCGCATCCTTTATGGAGTGGATTCTCCATGCCCAGCGCTCACCTCCCCACTCGGACAGGCAACCAACACCCCCATGCCTCGCCGGGGGGTCCCATCGCTTTGCTTTCAGACCAGAGGGGCTTGCTGGGCTCCAGATTCCCAAAGCTCCGCGAATGCCCTGACGTAACTGTGGCAGTCAGTCCATCACGCTAAATAAAGACAGCAAATTCTTTACATATTAATTGTCGGTTGCAATTGTTCGTGGTGTTGAAAGACAGAAGTGAGAGTATACAGAAGCCCCTCCTGCATCTTTTTAGTTCCACCCTTTCATTAACTGCGTGTACTCTAAGGCAAATCAATAAAACATTACATTTTCTTTGGAAAACTGAGATGATGAAGTGTGATCAGCTATCATTGAGTGTCCAAGGCCAGGCTGGACGAGGCTGGGAGCAACCTGGTCTGGTGGAAGGTGTCCCTGCCCATGGCAGGGGGTGGGACTGGGTGGGCTTTAAGGTCCCTTCCAACCCAAACCATTCCATGATTCTGTGATCATACAAGACAGTTGTAAACTGAAATACTAGTACAATTCACTTTCCCACAGAGAATGCAGTATGTCTATTTGTCTACTCATCAACCCACGCTGCTCCCAGTTTCTCCACTGGCCATGTCTTTACCTTACAACCTATGGATTTAGCTCTAACTGTGTTTTTCGCCTACAGAGCATCAGCAGAGAAGCAGCAGGTCCAGCCAGCACAGAGGAAGCTGCCCTGCAGAGCTACACCAGGGCAGCACGGGGGGAAAGCCCCCCTCCCCAGGCAAACACCCCCCAGCCAGGGCTCCTACCCTGGGAACAGAGGGCAATTAATATGCACCAACCACAAGATGTAATGAATCCAGGCACCTTCCCCATGCTGGCACTACTCCCCACTTTCTTAATTGTTACTATCTGGCGATGGCATGAGCACAAAGTGATCTGCCTAGAAAAATGTTTCAAACCTATCGTGCATTATGCCGCTATGTGCCATGGAACGGGTTTAGAGAAGACACGCAGCTATGAAGTCGTGATTATTCAGTATTCAACCCAGCCTGAGAGCTCAGGAGTCAGCTTGTTATTTGGTGAAAGCAGGGGGCCTGAAATTATCTGTGAATAGTTCAAAGCTGCTGTTAATTCAACATCTCTACTTTCAAAAGCCTCAAAATCACAGATTCCTGGAGTGTGTAAGCTTTTTAAAAATGACAAACTACTAACTGTCAAATCAAAGCAGCAAACAGAAATCCACATGGCTGATAAGACAAATAGTTGCATTTTAAAGAGTAATTAAATATCACTTTGGAATATTTTGCTTGGAACTTGTTTCCCTGATAAAAAACGGGAGGGGAAGGAGAAAGAGGAGGAGGAGGCAGCAATCTGCACACATCAACAAGCTTCTCGCCAAGCAAATGCTCAGGCAAACGCTGCTTCAACTTGTTCTCTTGAACTCAGAGCTCAACCTGCTGCATCACAGCCTCCCGCACCCTCTCAGTTTCCCTCTATCCCTACATTTCACGTCAAAACTCTAGCAATGAGGAGCAGACGATCACTACGCTGAATCTGCCCTGTCAGGGCAGAAGGTATGTGGGGCTGGGGCAAGAATCCCGCCTGGTCTGATCACCAAGAAGAGCAATATCTTCTGACTTGGCTTAGATTAAAACCATACCCCAACTTCCATGCTGGGAGTGTTGCTGAAAAACAAGAGGAATGCAAAACAGAGAGCTCTACCCAGATGCAATTCAGAAGTGAAACCCTACCCCAGCCGCATGAGCTAACCCTACCATACGCCGCTTTGAAACATTAAAAGTATGTCCATGCAAAAGGATCAAAAACTCCAACTTCAAACCCCCCCGGACTCTCTCAAAACCCATACGTGCTAACAATGAACTCACAAGGAATTTCACACAAACTTCCCCAGTACTAAGACATCCCACAGAAAATACCTGTAGGCAGTGGTACAAAAAGATCCTTACAAGTATTAAACATCAGGCGTCTTACAGCATTTCACGGAATCACGGAATGGTTTGGGTTGGGAGGGACCTTAAAGCCCCCCAGTCCCACCCCCTGCCATGGGCATGGACACCTTCCACCAGACCAGGTTGCTCCAAGCCTCATCCAGCCTGGCCCTGGACACTTCCAGGGATGAAGCATCCACAGCTTCTCTGGGCAACCTGTCCCAGTGCTCCCCACCCTCTGCGGGAAGAATTGCTTCCTGATATCTAATCTAAACCTCCCCGCTTTCAATTTAAACCCTTTAAACCCATCCTATCACTACAGGCCCTTGTAAAAAGTCCCCCCCAGCTTCCTTGTTGGCTCCAAAATTTCAAACTAAACCATTACCAAGCCGCTTGAAGAAGCCACCATCCAAGGGCAATGCAAACCCGATGTCAGTTTTTGGGACCGGATTTGCAGAGTCCAGCCCAAGACCCAACCATGTGAGATCAGCAAAAGCTCCCACTGCTTCTCCCCACTGTGGAGCCGGGAGGATTTGATGATGGAAAGATGGCCAAGGACTTTCAGAGCAAGCCCTCAAACATGGGAAATTACCGACTGAAGGATGCAGTAAACAACACGGCAGATGACACATCAGCAAGACATTCAACGTACTAATTCTCCCCTGCGGAAAGCACTCAGACAGGCCACAGTTTGGATATACAAGAAAATCCAACCTCCAAAGACACCAAGTGATGGTTTTGCAACTATTGCAGGACCTGGATTTCACACACAGCCCCCAGACTTGCCGTCTACTGATGGCAGCGAACACTTCCTGGGATTTCACTAAAGGATTAGGGCCTTGGCTTGAGAGACTACCGCTAATTGTATGGAGGGTCACTGCAAAGCTGTATAAAATACAGACAGAAATAATTTGGAAAAGCAGCATCAACAACAAGAAGAATTAAAGAATTTTGGCCTTGATGCCGTCCTCACGATGTGGAAATACCAAATAGCTTACTCCTCAGCCGTAGCGGAAGGTCACTGTTGTGCTTCTCCAAAAGCGCGCAGAAAAAAGCTCCATGGTGTTGTGCCGTCTTTTGTTAAGCTGTTAACGTGTTCAGCTCCTAAAAGAATGCATTTTTGGAGCAGAACTGTGCACTGATTACTTTAAAAAGGAAAGTTGCTTCGCTTAATTCTGCAACCTGAGAGTAACAAATGAAATTGTCAACCATGCATTTTTAAACGAACGTTTTCGTTTCAACATCTGGATTAAGATGCCACAATGAAAAACAGCACACAGGCTTCTCCCTGCTCCTTTCATACATCTCCCATTCTTACGTTTCAGAACCAGCGAGTTTCAAAGCAAACAAAGAATCAGTTGGTGCTGCTAATGCCTCGCTTCTTACTCAATAGCCTTATGTCATGAAAAGACCAT
Organism: Eurypyga helias; assembly: GCF_000690775.1. Lineage (NCBI taxonomy): Eukaryota > Metazoa > Chordata > Aves > Eurypygiformes > Eurypygidae > Eurypyga > Eurypyga helias. Next base: position 4,740 of record NW_010256781.1, on the reverse strand, counting down.
ATTTTTCAAATCTACATCTCCGTGAGCCAAAGATTTCATATACATTCCCACCCCAGAAATACAAAGTCAGGCATACAGCTGAAAGTGATTACCTAGATATTTTTATATGATGAAACTCAAAAGCTGCTTCAAGTGATTTACCAAATTTTCTGTTAGACAAATCCCACATCTGGGCTGACCACTCGCCTCCCAGATCTCAGCAGATGGTGATCTCAAAGAGAAAAGTTACAAGTCCCTGAAAATCAGGGTATATCTTAAACTGTAATCAAGGGTTTGAGGGGTATTTCTCCTCCCCAAAAATGTGTAGAGGTTAATTTAATGACAGTTCTACCTCCTGCCCACCATTTCTTGCACAAACTCTACCTACAAAACTAGTACCCAGCGTTTTATCAGGAGAAGCTCCCTAGACAATCTTTTTAAGCAGAGGGAAAGAAACTGCCCTTTTCTTGGGAAGGTGGGGTGGAACAGAGAACATAATTAAAAAAAAAAAAAAAAGAATGAGTGGGTATTTGTTGTAAAAGTCTTCACGGAGATATCAGCTAACAAGCAAGAGCATGGTCACGTTTTACCCATCAATCTTCAGAGCACCGTTTGATTTGCAGCGCGGAGAAGGACGCACTCCCAGCGCAGAAGGGGTGTTCTGTCTGTGTCCCTCTCCCATCACCTACACCAGCAGTCAAGCCACAAAATCCAAAGGTACCAACTTGCTCCTCTCCCCCTCCTTAAGGGGAGACGGAGCAGATGTCATCTTCACGCGCGGAGAAAGATCACGTGCCTCCACCACAAAATCCAGCAGCAGACACGTTTCACATGAACATGGGAAAAGATACACAGAGAAGGGTATACAAATCCAAACTTTACAACAAAGAGAAACCACTCCGTCCCAACTGAAACACATTTACCAGCGTGAGCCGAGAGCGATCCTCAAACAGCTTTCAGATACTTGACTGAACAATCACAGAAACATAATCAACATGTTTTGCATTTATTTAAAACCAGAAGTATTTCAGCTCCAGCGGAAACGATTTTGCCTTCCCAAGAAGAACCTGGGAAACACTCAAGCAGATGCATGAATACAGCAGAAAGCAAACCCAAGAGGCAAAGCCCAGACCCTACACCACCACGGCGCTGCGTGGATGCACCAAGTGAGAGTAATTAGAAAAGTCAAGAGTAAGAAGAAGGAGGAAGACGACTGGGCCAAGTAACAAGTAAAAACAAAAGCAAAGACAAATAAACAACAGCAAAAGATAATCTGCTTCTCTCCCAGCGAACCCGCTTGCAGCCTTTCCTCCTCCAGCACCCTGACCTTCCTTCCTCCCACTCCTACATGGACAATGTGACAGGAACGACTCAACAGAAAACGTGGCCAATTTACTTTCTCTTAGCAGAGATGACCAAGGTGTCCCACAGCAACACAGGGCAGCACACTTCTGCTCTCCTCCAAAAGCCTGCACGTTGTAAGCCCTCAAAAAGCACCCAAATTCACCCTGAGCGCAGGTGGACTCTGCAGCAGAGATGGTCTGGAGCTCACCAGAAGTCTAGGCTCCCCCCGACAGTGGGGACCCACCACGGGCGCCAGCAGACGTCGGGGCATGTAGACAGATGGGGGCTGTTTACATTAACGAGGTTCTCAGTAGCAATCAGGAATTAAAGCTGTTATTAAATCAACCCTCCAGAACTTGAGCAGCTGTTCGTGCAAACAGATAACAACAGGGTGATGTTAAACCAAAACCCCAAACGAAACAAAGACACGGAGCTACATCTCTCCCCCACGTTCTGCTCGGCAACGCCAGGCATTATCGGAAGACAAATCAATTATCAACAGCTGCATATAGCTACCCAAATCCAGGGCCGAACAGCTTAATTGAGGGATGTGTATCCCCAGTTAAAGGCCTCCAATCTCATTTGGCACGTTACGGTTTTGTTCTTGAAAAAAAACAACCCAGCGATACGGCTGGCTGCGGCTCAGACAGAGGCAAAATGCCACCCTGCTCATTAATCAAAGGCTTTCCCCATGTCCAGATGTTTGCTGACTTGTACTGCTTTCTTTTATTACTGGTTTGGAGACAGAAATTGCTGTATGCTGAAGTTACCCGAATTCAACTGGTTGTTGCAGGATGCACAATGCTGCTATGCCCTCGGTAACTGCACCCCAGCATTACGGAGTGACCGAGGCATCCAACCAAGAGTGGCTGTTTCCTCTGACAACCCATACTACTTGCACCAATAACCATCAGAGTATGATGCTATTTTACTTTTAGGACTGTGGGAATTTTTCTGTAAGCCCAGAATGGAGCCTGGATGTTAAGACCTATCCATGTTCCATATGCCCAGGGTTTGGAAGAGAGAGAAATGCAAAAAAAAAAAAAAAAAAATGCAGAGTACAGCAGAGAAAGACAAGGTGCATGTTGATAAATGCTTCAGGGGGAAACCAGGACCATCACAGCCGTATGACTGAATAATAATGAGCAACAAAGAGATGCTACAGCCAATACAGGGTAGGTTCCCCCAAAGCTTTCATAACCACAGCAGATAAATTAAGCAACCCACAACGGGAAGCGCTGGCTGGAAGAGACTTGTGGAGGTCCTTCCAGCACTGCAGTCCCCCACACAAGACCCCCGCCCCCAGCCACAGCTTCACCCAGCCAAGCCCTGCAACCTCCAAGGACAAAGGTTCCACAGCCTCTCTGGGGGCTGAGGCTTGGGGATAAAGCTCAACTCCCTGCCCGATATTCCCACCTCTCTCTATTATCCCTATTCTGTATCTCTAAGATTCCCTTCTTCCCATAAATCTATGTAATTCTCTGGGCTTGACTCTTAACGGGTTTAGCAGTAGCCTTTAGTGCAAAGGAACCATAACTCAAAAGGACTGCCTACATTTTTCTAATGCTCTTGTTTTTAAACAAATTAAGCCCGCGAGGTATCGAACGTATGCTAGACATCCCCAGCTCTTGCTGGCATGTTTTTGAAAAATAGAAAGTCTGTGCTTTTCTGGAGAGTCAGGTCATTAACCTGACTATTTAAAAATCAGCCTATTATACAAGGAAACTTCTAACTGCCTGAACTACAGGTTATAAATCTGCTTGGAAATCTGATATCCTGACATAATTGCCCTTATAACTTACAAATAGGTTCTCTGTTATCCATAGATTAAGCTTCCTCCAAAGCCACATCACATCTGCTTAGTTTTGAAAATATACAGCACGAGCTTCAATTACTTTACACTCCACACAAAAATAATCCTGAATTTAACTCAGGGCTTCTTGGAATAAGAGTTTAAGACCCCATAATCTTTTTATTTCATGTTTTCTTGCAATCTAATAGATGGAAGTATTGGCCGGCATGTGAAATTAATGCCACCTTCTAATTCTACGATTTCCGAACCATTTAACTACGTTGCCGTGGAATTTTTAAAGCAAATATGGCGAGCAAAAGTCCCACCACCTAAATACTTCGAGACATTTTAGGGAAATGGCCAGCGATTAATTGGAACCACAATATTTTCACCTCCCTGTAGGAAGAGGGTTTGGTTTTCAAGAAACCGGAATTAAACTTCTTTGAAGGATGAAGCATCTGTTGCAACTCCCCTCGTTAATGAAACGGATCTCAGAACCTGACCTGTGACCACTCATGCAAACTCCCAGGTAGAAATGTTTGGACT